>NC_090060.1:2590000-2847500 GCF_038355195.1 Osmerus mordax | reverse complement strand
GACTGGAAAGTCTTTTGGTGTCTTTTTGATGAACAGCAATGCTATGGGTAAATTGAAAAGCACACACACACACGGGCGCACACACACACACACACACACACACGCACACACTCATCCACAAATAAAAGGCTTTGATTTCATTTTGAAATGAGTCAAAGCCATTTATTTGTGGATTTGTGTGTGTGTGTGTGACCTGGTGTAGAGGTGACCCTCCAGCCTGCACCAGCCGTGACATACAGAACCATTGGTGGAGTTCTGGACTTCTACATCCTGTTTGGAGACACACCAGAAGAGGTCGTCCAGGAGTTTGTTCTGGTGAGACCCTACCTATGACCCTACCTATTTGTGCATGTTTGTGTATTGTGTCTGTATGTGTGTTTGTATGCATATCTGCATCAATTCTTTATTTACAATGTCCTTTTTATGATATCTATCTGTGTGTGTGTGTGTGTGTACGTGTGTTTATGTGTCATGTGTGTGTGTGGTGTGTGTGTGCAGTTGGTGGGGCGGCCAGTGATCCCTCCCTATTGGTCCCTGGGGTTCCAATTGTCCCGGTGGGACTACGGCAGTCTGGACGAGGTCAAGAGAACAGTGGAGAGGAACCGCGCCATAGGTATCCCATATGTAAGTCCTTGGGGAACAGCAGGAACACAGAACACTGTTTCGGTAGGCAGAGGAGGAATGTGGTTTGAACAGCTTGGTTATGACAAGAATGACAAGAAGCCTGACAAGAATCTCATGATAGCGAAAGAGACTTGAGTCAATGCTGATCAACAGGGTCCGTTCATCCAGTCATGATCCGCCCACACACACACATACACGCACACACTCACACACACACACACACACACAGGAAACATGGTTGTGCTAGGAGTGTTATCAGTTGATCCCACAGTGTTAGCAGAGGGACTTTGTGAGCTAATCCAGCTATCACTGACTTGGTATCATTGTCCATCAATTCCACCCTGGCAGCTCTCCTTCAGCGATATGAAGCTGCCAGAGATCAACATGCCCGGATAGGGCATGTGTGTGTGTGTGTATCGGGGTGGGGTGGTAAGGGCTAAGGTTTTCAACGTGATGAAAAAAACATATTGTGAAATGTTGAGGCTGGTTTTTTGGATCTGGACCAGGAGAAAGTCTGATAGCTGGTGCGATCCTTTCACCCAGAGAGACCTCATCCACACAGTAACACTTGACCACGGAACTCCGGAAACAAGCGGTCCACCGCACTGCAACACCCCATCCACGCTCCCCCCACCCCTCCCTTTGGTAACAACATTGACTGTGGTTAAAATATAAGACAGGCATGCTCCAACAGAGGCTGGATCAAGAAATGCATAAAACCGCACTGCGAGTCATATCTAGATATCCCTCAGTCCCTCCCGCCCCAAAAGACACAAGATGACAGCTGGTTTCACTGGAGATGTATGGCGCCACGCGTTTGATCGCCATCAGATAGACCACAGAGGGCATTATCACATTACCCTAATACGTCTGGAACCCGACAACATTAGTGAAGGCACTGGCAGGAAGGCCTAACCATCTGTTCCAGCGAGAAAGAGAGAGGGGGGTGGGGTGAGGGGGCGGGGGTGGGGAGGTGCTGGGGGGGCGGCGGCGGGGGGGACTGACAGACGAGCAAATCAGGGCCTGAGACCAGAAACAGAATGTGCACACACTTTCAAATCCTCCCAAGGTTCTGCTGCACGTTAGCCAAGTCGCAGGCATTCACATCAAGGTCTGTAACACTCGCAGGCTCGCCAGCAGGCTAACACTACAGCAGATGCCTGGGAGTGATGCTAAGTTGCTAATCTTGGGCCTGCGCTTATTAGATAGAGTAAGATGCTAATATATTTTTGTGCAGGTGGGGGTTTGCGGGGGGTGAGGAAGAGGGTACTTTAAATTCGTCATTAAGATGCACATTTTCGAGCGTTCGCGTTTAAGTCATGCATTGGGAAGGCAGCCGTGAACCAATGTGTTTGAGCCCCACTTGAAAGCCCTTCTAAATACATCCAATTCAGACTTGGATGCAAATGTGAATTTAATGCGTTTGAGTCATGCCAAGACGCTAACATATTAACATACTGTAGGCTTTGAATGTGTGATAAGATGCCGCCAGAGTTGGGCTGGAGTCACTGCGCAACCAGAAAGCATGGCACGTCCAGGGATATCTAGGTCAAGCAAAGACAAGGATGTTGTCTTTGCCTGGGCACAGACGGTAGAATTCACACTAAGGCTCCACAGAAGCATTAATCGTGGTGTGACATGTTGAATGAAATGAACTTGAATGTCATGTAAGTGTGAAGGGACCTAACCGACCTGATCTAGTCCAACTTGAGAGGATGAAAGCTTTAAAGTGCCCTTGAAACTAGTTAGCTCCTTTTCCTTTCTCCTTTCAGGACATCCAGTACACTGATATAGATTACATGGAGGATAAGAAGGACTTCACTTATGATCTGGTTAATTTCAAAGAGCTTCCTCAGTTTGCTGATTATCTCCATGAGAAAGGACAGAGATACATTCTCATATTGGTGAGTCACACACCGCAAGCTCAAACACAGTCTACACAATCTCTGAATAATGAAGTTCATATTCTTCATACAGTGCAAATTGTGAGTTAAAAGCACTTCACACACACAGTCCAAACAACTTCTTGATACTTGTTGAAACCATCATGTTCTACAAGCTGAATGTTCAAAAATATGCCAGACGCTGCATGTTTTTTTGGCCAGTGAAAATGAATTCACCAGTGATCATATGCACATGTGGGAGGCTGTAGAGATGTGTGTGAGATGTGTGTGAGGTATGTGTGAGATGTGTGTGAGATGTGTGTAAGGTGTGTGTGAGATGTGTGTGAGGTGTGTGTGAGACGTGTGTGAGACGTGTGTGAGGTGTGTGAGATGTGTGTGAGGTGTGTGTGAGGTGTGTGTGAGGTGTGTGTGAGACGTGTGTGAGGTGTGTGTGAGATGTGTGTGAGGTGTGCGTGAGACGTGTGTGAGGTGTGCGTGAGGTGTGCGTGAGATGTGTGTGAGGTGTGCGTGAGGTGAGTGTGAGGTGTGCGTGAGGTGTGTGTGAGATGTGTGTGAGACGTGTGTGAGGTGTGCGTGAGGTGTGCGTGAGGTGTGTGTGAGGTGTGCGTGAGGTGTGCGTGAGGTGTGCGTGAGGTGTGCGTGAGATGCGTGTGAGGTGTGTGGGAGGTGTGTGTGAGGTGTGTGTGAGGTGTGTGAGGTGTGTGTGAGATGTGTGTGAGGTGTGCGTGAGACGTGTGTGAGGTGTGCGTGAGGTGTGCGTGAGATGTGTGTGAGGTGTGCGTGAGGTGAGTGTGAGGTGTGCGTGAGGTGTGTGTGAGATGTGTGTGAGACGTGTGTGAGGTGTGCGTGAGGTGTGCGTGAGGTGTGTGTGAGGTGTGCGTGAGGTGTGCGTGAGGTGTGCGTGAGGTGTGCGTGAGATGCGTGTGAGGTGTGTGGGAGGTGTGTGTGAGATGTGTGTGAGGTGTGCGTGAGATGTGTGTGAGGTGTGCGTGAGATGTGTGTGAGGTGTGCGTGAGATGTGTGTGAAGTGTGCGGGTCCTAACTGCCAGTGATGTCTCTCAGGACCCTGCAGTGGCCACCAGTAGGAGGATCAACGGGCCTTATGAGTCATATGACAGAGGAACCCAGAAGAAAGCTTGGGTCACTGAAGATGATGGGACCACACCTTTAGTGGGAGAGGTGAGCTGTGTATGTGTGAGAGTATGTTTGTGTGTGTGTGGGTGTGTGTGTTAGCAAATATATCTGAGTTAGTGTGTGTTTGTGGAGCGATGTTTGTGGGTGTGTATGTGTGTTTGTGTCATCATTTGTGTCAGTCCTCTGTTGTATTGAGTGCTGTCTACAGGGAAAGTATTATGGACCCCTCGGAGCGTGGTAAACAACGTATCACACGGGTTACAAAGTCTCTTGTGATTAGCTCTGCGATTAAGCCAGGCGTTGCGCTAATCGCTTTTTTATGGTTTTCTATCGGGTCAAACATATGCATCGATTTCACATTAATGTTTAATCTCAAACTGTTCTGCATCACAGACTGTGCTTACACCCGTTCCATATCTGTGTGCATGTGTGTGTGTTGGGATGTGTGCGAGTGTGTGTTGGGATGTGTGTGTTCTGCTTGTGAAAACAGAAAGAATGCCTCTGAATTGGAGTGGGGAAGTGGGGCTGATGGTGCTGGTGGTGCAGGCAGAAGTAGTCTTGTATTTATTAGATACATTAGTGGGGTAATGGAGAAGAGGATGAAAGGAACAGCTATTTCTGGAAGCCTCCATCTACGAAAATGGAGGTTGGGTAAAACATCCGGATCACAGATGTTCATAGAGAACTCCAGTGTTTATGAAAAATGATGACACTGTGAAGAAAAAGAGTCAATGGTGAGGAGGGGAGAGGGTGATGGTTGGAATAGGAAACAGAGAGAAAGAAGGAGCATGGGTGAAGGCCTATGGAGGGAGTGAGAGCATGGAGAGAGAAGGATGAAAAGACAGACATGGAGAGAAGGATGGAAACTATGTCTGACAATCAATTAACCTTGACCTTGAGCTTTAGAACAGGCAGCGCTGTAAATCTGATCCCACGAGAGGTCAATCCTAATAGCATGTGTATGTGCGTGTGTGTTGACGTGCTTGTGTATGCCCATGTGCCCATGTTTTTGTTCCTTTGCTTGAGTGTGTGTGTGTGTTTTGTGTATGCCCACACTGTATGTGCCTGTGATTGTGTGTTTGTGTCTGTGTGTGAACATGATTCATGGGCTTTCTCTGTTCTTGGGTGTAAAGGCAGAAGAGCAATGAAATAAAAGGTAAAATGGTAACCATAGTGTTTTACTGGACCTTGAGATTTAATCTTTAGCTTGTTATACAAGGTCATAAACACACAGAGGCACACGCGCACACACCCACACACACACACACAGCACTGCCAGTACCTGTCTAGCATTCTCATGTCTCTATCTGTGTATTAATCATTACTCTCAAAGCATGTCATTATCAACAGCTTCTAACAACACCACGTCTGGAGATTTCTATTGCATTATCGATTTCTGCTCTCCTCTCTTCTCATCCCTCTCTCCTCTACTGTCCCCTTTTCTACTTTCACATTTCTCTCTCCTTCTCCTACACTCGCTCCCTCTATTTTCCGACTACCCTCCCTATCTCCTTCCACTGTCCTCTAATCGTTTGTATCCTCGCTCTCTTCTTCTCTTTCCCTTGCTCCCGGTCTCTTTTCGCTTCGCTCGATCCCTACCATCTGTCCTTGATCCCCTCTCTTCTCTTTCTGTGGCTTTGAATGCATCACCCTCTCACCGTCATTACAATGACCATCACGACTGCCCCTCCATCATCCTCTCAGTAACCAAACCACCCTATCGACCCACCCCCCAACCCTTCCCACCACCTCCCCCACCTCTCTTACGCCTCTCTACCACCAACCCTCAACCCCCCACCCCTCCTCCACCTCCCCACTACCTTCCCTCCATCCCCACCACCCCTTCTACACCCGTCTTCCAACCCCCAGGTTTGGCCGGGGGAGACGGTGTTCCCTGACTACACCAACCCTGGCTGCATCGAGTGGTGGGAGGACGAGTACGAGAGGTTCTCCAGGGAGGTCAAGCACGACGCCCTCTGGATCGTGAGTCCGCCTCGCCTCTCATGCCCACGCGCAGCCATCAATCTTTTGAATATGTTATACACATATCACAATCCAATAACTCTGAGGAGAGCCTGCGTGGAAGTATCTCACACTGCGGTGCACGCGCCTTGAATGTCAGCGATGTTGACAAATGAGCTGGATGTTTCATTCGTCTGGTTCTTGAGAGGTCCCTAACATGGCTTCCATCTCCTGACGTTCTGTCACCTGCTAGGATATGAACGAAGTGGCAAACTTCAAGCAGGGCTCGAACAAAGGCTGTGCTGACAACAACCTCAACTACCCTCCTTACACCCCCAGTGAGTGTGCAAAATAGTAAATGTTTCTTTTCTCCAACAATGTAATTGTTTTATCTCTTTCCCAACATCTTTCAGTCTCCCTTCTTGTCTCTCTCTTCCTCTCCTTCTCCCTCTCCTTCTCCCCCTGTCTTCCCTCTCTTCATCCTTATCCCTCTCGTGTCTGTCCGTAGGGATTCTGGATGACCTGATGTACAGCAAAACTCTGTGCATGGACGCCAAACAGACTTGGGGCAACCACTACGATGTCCACAGTCTCTATGGCTACTCCATGGTGCTGGCTTCAGAGAAGTGAGTTCAGATGATCAACATTGCATAAGCTTCTCAGGATGGAGAGTTCAGAGTTCAGTCCACTGGTTTTGAAGTTAGGCTACATCTTCTGTAGCCTTGGGCCTAGTTACTGAGTGAAGTTCAGTGAAGTTCTTTTTCTATCTAGATTTTTACGTCATTCACTCTCACACTTTCTTTCTCAGTAACAAGCCCCCCTCCCACACACACACCTACACACATGCACACACACGAGTCGCAAGTGTTCAGGGAGGTCTTGGTTTGCTGAGTCACACTCCATTCTTTCTCAGATTTTTTTCTGTCTCTTTCTCTTCCACAGTTGTTTTCTCTCCTCTGTGTAAAACTCTCTTGGCAGGATACAGCGTTGGTACAACATCATTAGCCTTTTGGCATTATCATAAAAATCGATGGTAGTTCGATTCAGCAAACCAAACAGAACAATCGCGACTACAAATGACATCCACAATGCTTTCCATTTCACTCCCTCTTCTAAACCACGCTCCTCTCTTTCTTTCTCCCTAACCTTTTCGTTTTTTTCTCCTTCTCTCTCTCCTCTACCTTCTCTTCCTTCTTTCTATCTCTGTCTCTCTCTCTCCCTCCCCTTTTCTCACCTTTGCCTGTTCTGCTCACTCTCCTTCTACCTCCCCTATCCCTCTCCTTCTCACTCCATATCTCTTTCGTTCTTACTCTCCTTCTCACTCCACATTTACTTTTTCACTACTCGCATGCTCTCCTTTCCCTCTCTTTCCCTCTCTTTCTCAGGGCTCTGAAGAGGGTGTTTGGGGGGAACCGGACCCTCATGTTGACCCGTTCCTCCTTCCCAGGAGTGGGTAAATACGCGGGCCACTGGCTGGGCGACAACGCCGCCAACTGGAACGACATCAAATGGGCCATCCCTGGCATGCTGGAGTTCAGCCTGTTTGGCGTTCCCTACGTGAGTGGTTCAACTCTGTCTCACCTGCTCTCTCAGTGGCTGGTCTACCCATCCATTTATATTGAGTCTATTTTGGTTGGCTGATATTTTGTATTGATTTCGACTGTCTTTATTGGCTTGTCCTGGCTTTGTTTAATTGGTTTCGATTTCAATTTTAAACTTGTTGGATTGCCTCGATGAATATTTCACTAGGTCTCTTGAAAGATAATTTGATTCATATTTTTTTATGGATTGGAGGGTGGTTTAGTTTGGGCTTTACTTTTAGTTCTTTAGTTTACCTTCTCAGGAGTGGCAGGCTCATCGGTGGTGTTTCATCAGATGAGACACTGATTGATTTCGGGAGAGGTGCACTCAGGTCCACACACTGCAACATAGATGAGGGTGGTGGAGAACGATTTGTGGTGAGATGGTGATTGTGTGGCTGAGAGGAGCTTGGCTTGGTGTTCTACCGTGGTAGAACAGACAAAACACAAGGTTCAAACAGGGGAAAAATGCCAATAGGGAGTCACACACACTCAAACACACACACACACACAAAACACACTTCACCAGCTGTGTCAGCCATCTAGATTTGGAGTAGCCAACCTCGGTCCTAAAGGGACTCTGTTGGAGAGGTTTTCCAATTCCTTGATGAGGACATACACACACAGACACACAAACTGACGAGGACATACACACACAGACACACAAACTGACGAGGACATACACACACAGACACACAAACTGACCGTACCAAAACCCTTGAAAACCAGGTAAATGGGATCTGGTTTGATTTCTTCCCTATTGAACATGTAAGTGGCCTTGTAGGGGGTTAAATATCGGCCAAACAACCAAAACTAATTCCCTTATGGGAAATTAAAGGAAGATGGGAAACTAAACAGTGTATTAGCATGAACCAAATAATGCCAATACCAATGGAATTCCAGTTATTTGACCCTATGGGTTAAATCAGAGCAAGAATGGTCAAAATAAGGTTAAATTAAATAAATATTTAATAACATTTCAAATCAATGAAAACAATTACAAGGCAAACATGTTACAAAATGAAGATTAACTCTTACCTACTCTACCATGATTATTTTAAATCAGAGAGACAGTAAGAGGTGCGCAAGGAGAAGGAGTACAAGCCAGAGCTGAGGAGAAGGTCTTAGGAGATCAAGAATCCACTGAACAATGCTTCGCAATTCCTTTTATACACAAGAACAACCAATCAAACCAAATCTTGACCCTTACTTGTCAGCATATGACTAGCAGGATGCTACAGGAAGTTACACAATGAGGTGTGAGAGCCATAAAGTTGAGACCCTGTCGAGCAACTCCAGATTTTAGCATATGAGAAGTGGGAACAGGTTGACACCCAGCCTTACAGCCTAGTAGTAATGAATAGCAACAGTAGAATGCACCTCTCCCACAAAGGGACATGTGCAGGCTCAGTCATGGACAACATATTTAGGACAATACAGGCCACTGTGAATCTTCGAACACACAGTTAAGCCCAGGATTGCTTGGGATGTTATCTTTTCCCTTCCATGGTAGAATGTCAACATCACTTTGTCATACTGTCAGTTTAATATGGTGGATCTTGTGGCCTGTGCTGCCCATTCTTCAAGTTAAAACGGGCAACTGTCATTCATGAATGTGTCGGTGTGTGTTTGTGTGTGGGTTCAGATCGGGGCAGACATCTGCGGTTTCTTTGATGAACCATCGGAGGAGTTGTGTCGCAGGTGGATGCAGGTGGGGGCTTTCTACCCCTTCAGCAGGAACCACAACGCCCAAGGTTACAAGGTACCGTTCTAGATGAGCCTAACCCAGCCAAGCTTTTTTATTAGTAATGTTAATTACAAACTGACAAAGATGTATACTTACAGAGAAAGACACAGACAGAGTGATATAGTGAGAGAGACAGACTGTGAGAGAGAGAGACAGAGAGAGGGGGAAGAAGAGATACAGAGCATTATGCTGCATGCGCGATGACAGGAAAATGATGATGAATAGAAAAAAAGATTACCAGTAAATGAGTTGGCAAATGTGTGACCTTTGCATTGCCCTAATCACTTCTCTCATCAGAAGGGCAGAGTCCACATTCATATGCACAAGTGCACAAACAACACACACTCACACAAGCACACGTGTCCTCACACATATTTGCACACTCACACACATACACATACTCTCACACCGACTCTCTCCCTTTCACACACACACACACACACACACACACACACACACACACACACACACACACACACACACACACACACACGCACACACACACACACAGACACACTCAGGGCATGAATGATTAGCCTGATGAGAGGAGGAAGGCCCTTCAGCTGCTAATCATCCTCTCAGACTCCACAATTATGGGATTAAAACCTACTTCTATTTCCTTTCTCTCGCTCTTTCTCTCTGCCGCGCTCACTCGCTCGCTGCCATCAGTCGGCCCTACTCTTTATTCTCTCAGCTTTATTTCCCTCCATCAGCGAGTCTCTCACTCTCTTTTTAGCCCCTTCATCACTTTCTTTCCCTCACTATTGTCGAACGTATTCAACTTTCTTGATGTGCTCTTTTGCTCCATTCTTTCTATTTTCTTTCACTCCTTTTTTCCTCTTTTTTTTCTTTCTTTTGTTCCACTTAACACATACTTGATGTCGAACACTGCAATGTATGACAAGAAACAAGTTGAACTTTTGTGAAATAATGTGTATCAAATAGATGTGTATTGTGTTCAATGATTTCTGCATCTTTCCTAGTCATGCCAATAAAGCCTCTTTCTATTTCTCATCCTCATCCATCTCCTCCTCCCTCTTTCTCTTTCTCCTTCCCTTCCTCCCTACTTCCTTTCCTCCTCCACCTCCTACTCCACCTCTGTCTCCTTCCTCTCCTCTTCCACCTCCACCTCCAGCCCCAAGACCCTGCAATATATGGTGCCAATTCCAGACTGGTGGAATCATCCAGGCGCTACCTAAACATCCGTTACACCCTGCTCCCTTACCTCTACACCTTGTTCTACAAGGCCCACACCACAGGAGAAACTGTCGTCAGGCCGGTGATGAATGAGTGAGTCACAGCTCCCTGGCGTGTCAGTGGCATGTCATCAGAGCTAGCAGGCTCAACGGACTCCACCGTCCACATGCACCGCCTGTTGTGCATATGAACCAACTGCTTGTGGACGCACACAGTGCCTTGTTGTTGATGTCAACCGTTCTCTCGCTCGGTCTCCCTCTCTCTGTCTTCATTGTCTCTCGCTTTTGTTCCTTCTCTCTGTCTTTTTCATTGTCTCTCTTTCTCTCTCTCCCTCCCTCAGGTTCTACTCAGACAGTAACACCTGGACTGTGGATCGCCAGTTTCTCTGGGGAAAACATCTGCTCATCACTCCTGTACTAGACCCGGTCAGTACACGCACACGCACATACACCCACACCCACACACTCGTTCTCTTTTTTTCTCTTGCACTGACGTACACACACACACATATACACACACGCTCTCTCTCATTCCCTCTGTCTGTCTTCCTCGCTCACTGGCACGCACACACACACACACAGACACTGTCTTCTTGTCACACACACACAGACATCAGGCACATGCATTCGAAGAGACACACGTGAAGATGCACAGTAGTTGACCTCCGCTGGGATGGGAGCATGACATGGGATTTAGTTTTTCTCCTCCCTCTCTCACTCTGTCTTCCTCTTCTGTCTTTCACACCCCTCCTCCTTTCTCTCACTTCTAATGAGAGCACTGACCTCATTACAGGGAGATTAGAAGTGCAGATAGATAGTGTGTGTGTGCGTGCGTATGTACATGTGTGTGCGTGTGTGTGTGTGACTAGATAGATTGCGGTCATGTTAAAGTGGCCTGATTAATAAGCAATTTAGCATGGCCCCTTGCGAATTATAGAAAACCAGAGTGAAATGGATTCAGAGTGGGACTGGGGTATTATAATAACTTTCATCAGAGTGTAATTGTCAAAGAAAGTTTCCTTTGTAAGCAGAGAGAGAGAGAGAGAGAGAGAGAGAGAGAGAGAGAGAGAGAGAGAGAGAGAGAGAGAGAGAGAGAGAGAGAGAGAGAGAGAGAGAGAGAGAGAGAGAAAGAGAGAAAGAGAGAAAGAGAGAAAGGGAGAAAGGGAGAAAGGGAGAAAGGGAGGGTGTTGAGGTGAGCTAAGGGTCTGATCCCAACCACAATCTTCTGATCAGAAAGGTTTGCCTTTTTACTTTTCTATTTACTTTTACTTCCCTCAGTCTAACTTTCACTTCACCTGACTTTCTCTCTTTTTCACTGGTACTGGGGCTTGTTTTTCTTTCTCGCTTTAGTTCGCTTTAGCTCTCCTTAGCACTCTTAGTTCTGTCTCTTTCTCCATCCCTTTCTGTGTCTCTCCCCCCACACTGTCCCTCTCTCTCTCTCTCTCTCTCTCTCTCTCTTTCCTCCTCTCTCCCCCTACACTCTCCCTCCTTCCTTGCCCCCCCCTCTCTCTCTCTTCACCCACTACACTCTCCATCTCTCTAATCATGTCTGAGGCCTATCTGTCAGATCTCTCCACCTTCATCTCCAGCCTGCATGGCGAAGCTGGGAAGCACTGCCCCTCTCGCCCCCCCTGGGCCAAGGCCCGTACCTCCTCCTCTCCTCCTTTACCCCGTTACGTCCATCATACACTTCTTTTTTTCTCCTCCCTTCATCAAACGCTGGCTCCCTCGTCTCATCTGCATTCTCTTAATCAGCTGCTCTCCCAGACCCCTGTGATCTCCTCATCTCTCTCTCTTTCCCTTTCACTCTCCTTTTTGTAAGCCCTAACACCTGATCAACCTTAGTTAAACCTTCTTTAGGAATATGTAGTGGCGCTCTGCCACTCTGATCTACCCTCAGCAAGTCTTTTTTGTGTCTCTCTAAATGAGGACACTGCTGCTTCAGTCACCATTAGCATAACGGCTAATGCTAGCCATCCTCATTACTCGGAACATTGAATGATAGCCTCATTCCCAGTTAGCTTCACTGCTAATGCGAAAGAAAGAAAGAAAGAAAGACAAACTTTTAGACTGTGTCAGTATTTGGGTTGAATGGGATGGAAGGGGGTCAGCAAACCGATTACATATCTCTGTGGGTCCTCTTGAAAAGGGGGCGCAGTTATTGATGATTTATCATTGTTTATAAAAATATTTGTGTTATTGATTGCTCTCGTTTGTCCCCCTCAATCCATGAAAATCCATTGTCATTTCATTGATGCTAACTGGTTTTCCTAAGTAACAACTCTTACATGTCACCACATTCAACATCCAGATCACAGAAACTTTGTGAAAACACCATTTTGTTTGATGCTGTGTGTTTTATTATTATGGATCAATAATTTTGCCACATTCTTTTTCTTATTCTTTTTTATATTTCTGACGTGATTGTTTAACCTTTACCTTGACAGGGGGTGGAACATGTCAGAGCCTACATTCCAGACTCTGTGTGGTACGACTACGAGACGGTGAGATTTGCATTTCCAGTTTACCAGTTTACCATTTATTGTTTCCTCCCCAACCATTCCTGCTTGTCATCCTCCCTTAAATTCATTGTCTTCAATTATTGTACCTGACTGGATGTTTGTATAACTGCAACAGTGCCGTCATTTCAATTTCAATGCCATGTTAGCAAACACAGCTCACTTTATGATAGATAGTTTGCAAGAAAGTGTCCCCATTAAGGCATTTACTTGAAAGTGCAAATGGATTGTTTTCTTCCTGAAGGGAGAAGGAAGTCCAGAGACACCTATCCGAACCAACATTGTGAATCTTTGGGGTATTTCCTTCGTTTGAGATTAGACACAGAGATAGAAGTGTAAGAACAGAGAGGCGAGGTGAAAGCTACAGAATATCTGCCGTCGGAGAGATAAAAGAGGAGCAGATTTCCTGTGGGACCTTATTTGGGCGCTGTGCGGAGCTGTAAAGAGCGGTCTGATTAGATAGGCGATTAGATTGTTCCCCTCGCCGCTGGCCCTTCTCCTGGTTGGTCCCCTGTGATTGGGGAGGCGGGACAGGGGTGTAGATTTACAGAGAAAAGGACTTGAAAGAAGAAAGGAGGGGAGGAGGAGAGGAAAAGAGGAGGAGGGGAGGGGCTCCCCTTAAGGCTGACAGTAAAGTATAGATAAGATCTGAAATTGCTTATAGACGCTCCAGTAACTCCCTCTTACACACACAAATACAGCATAGTCACACGCGCACACACACACACACACACACTCACTGACACTTACACTGAGACACACACACATGCTGACACGAGAGAGGAGGGGAAGCTTTAAATTGTCCTGGTCCGAAGAATTTGTCCTGAGGGTTCTGAAAATTAATTGTGGTGTGGAATCTGTCTTCTTACGGTCTCTGAGCTACCGTAGAGAGAGAGAGAGAGAGAGAGAGAGAGAGAGAGAGAGAGAGAGAGAGAGAGAGAGAGAGAGAAAGAGAGAGAGAGAGAGAGAGAGAGAGAGAGAGAAAGAAAGAGACACACATCCTCTAACAACAGCGTTTTCACTGCTCACACATTGACCAATTAGATGGAGAAGGTGACAGCACGCAGGCAGCATGTTGATATGTACCTGCCCGCGGACAAGCTTGGTTTACACATCAGAGGTGGAGCAATTCTTCCTACTCAGAAACCTGATGTCACCACCACATACAGGTACACACACACACACCCACCCACATATCCACCCACAAACACACACACACACACACATAAACACATGTGAACGCTCATAAATGCAAAAACGTCAAAGAACAAAATATGTCATCTCTCCTTTTGTTGTGTTCTTAAAAGTAGAGTGTGTCTCTGTGCCTCTTTGTGTGTGTGTGTGTGTGTGTATTCATGTTCCCACAGCCGGCGAAACCCCATGGGTTTGATCGTGGCTCTCGATGACAATAATCAAGCAGCAGGAGAGCTATTCTGGGATGATGGAGACTCTCGAGGTATTATTCGTGTTTGTGCATGCGTGCGTGTGTCTATGTGCGTGCGACAATTATAACGTGTTAAACAGCCACAGGGCTGTCAGAGAGGTGATTTGATGGAGTCATGAACAAAGAAACACAGTAGCAATGAGGGAAAATGATTCATCTTGTCTTGACCTTTTACAGAAACTGTTGAATCGGGCAATCACATCCACTACCAGTTCTCCGCGGTTTATGTAAGTCACTTCAACACTTAAACACAGTTTTTGAAGCTTCCATCATTTTCAACCAGAAGTCAAGTCAAGTCAGTTTTATTTATAGAGCACATTTAAAAACAGCCAATGCCGAACCAAAGTGCTGTACAAAATCATCAAATAGGGCAAAACAACAATAAATAAGAACAACAGACAAACAACACAATTACATTAAGCACGAGTGACCCTAAACTGACCCGAAAGCCAAAGAATAAAAATAGGTTTTAAGACGAGACTTAAATGTCTCGGTGGTGGGGGATGACCTGATAAAAATGGGCAGTTTATTCCACAGAGTAGGGGCTACTGCTGAAGAGCCACGATCACCTTTTGTTTTCATCCGAGTCTGTGGAATGGCTTAAAGGAGCTGGGTTGATGATCTAAGGGACCTGGAAGAGTGATACAGCATAAGAAGATCTGAGATATACAATGGAGCCAATCCATGTAAAGCTTTAAAAACTAGTAACAACACCTTAAAATCAATTCTATATTTGACTGGCAACCAGTGAAGAGAGGCCAATATCTGGGAGTTATGCTCCCTCTTCCTGGTACCAGTCAACATTCTAGCAGACACATTCTGGACAAGCTGCAGGTGTGATAATGATGATTGACAAATGCCATAATGCAGAGAATTACAATTATCAATTCGAGACGATATATAAGTGCATGAATAACAATTTCCAAGTCCTTGAAAGAGAGGAAAGATTTTAGTTTTGCAATAGCCCTAAATGAAATAAACTACCTTTGACAACATAATTAATTTGTTTGTCAAATTTTAGTGCTGAATCAAAGATAACACCAACATTTCTAGCATGGGAGTGCACATTGGTTGACAAGGGGCCCATTTTTTTTAGATGAATCATCAATTGATCTGGGGGTACCAAATAGAATCACCTCCGTCTTACTGTCATTAAGTTGGAGAAAGTTTTTATCCATCCAGCACTTGATATCAAGATATCAGAAGATTAGTCTCAGACCCGAGCCACAGTTCGGTAATGTTATATGGCCATTGAGCCAGTGGCCCAAGCAATTGAGTTTCAAAATCAGCTTCAAACAAGTGCATACATTCCCTCATATGTTTTATGTATGTTTTTAACATGTATTATGAATGTTGATGCCTGGTTGGTGACTATACAGTACCTAGGCATTGGGGATTTGGTATATGTTAAGCCTGGTCTCCCTCTCTCTTCTCTCTCTCCTCTGTCTCTCTCTCTCTCTCTCTCTCTCCTCTCTCTCTCTCTCTCTCTCTCTCTCTCTCTCTCTCTCTCTCTCTCTCCTCTCTCTCTCTCTCTCTCTCTCTCTCTCTCCCTCTCCAGGGCATACTGACCATGCAAGTGATGCATTCTGGGTACAAGGACCCCAACAACCTGGTGTTTGAGAACATCACTGTTCTGGGTGTATCAGCCCCACCCCTTTCTGTTTCTGTAGTCCACAACAACAACACCACCCAACTGCCTGCTGCAAACTTCCAGTACGACACAGCAAGAAGGTAACACACGCACACCTGCTCGTCTCAAACTCAGCACACAATGACATGTTCAAACTTTACGCGTGATTAAGAGAGTATGAGCACATTTCACCAAAGACAGGCTGCCACAGACAATAGCAATGGAGAGACCCCTATCCCTCGTCCATCATTCCCTCCATCCCCCCCGTTCTACCACTCCCCTCCATTCCCCCTACTATCTCTCCCCTCCTCCCTCCATCCATCCCTCCCTCCCTCCATACCCCCCTTCTTCCACTCCCTCCCTCCATCCCCCTCTCTTGCTCTGCAACAGCAGCAGAGGAAGGCTCGGAGACAGGCCCTGACTGGCTCACAGTCTAATGGCTGGCTGAGAGCACAGATTGATGCCATTTGTTTCAATAAGGGCAGAGGAAGAGACGGTTACTTCTCAAGGTTAGTCTGGAAGTGTGAAATATGACAGGATTTCTTTTTTCACGTTACAGTGGATAGCGATTTATGCCAGAGTATGAATGTTAGCGTGTGTGTGTGTGTGTATGTGTGCATGTCTCATACAGTGACACACCAAGGCTAGAATGTGACCCATGGTATATGATGTATGAAGATGCTCTCATGGAGAGAGCCAGTGTGTGTGTGTGTGTGTGTGTGTGTGTGTGTGTGTGTGTGTGTGTGTGTGTGTGTGTGTGTGCATTCTGGTATCCATTTGAACCCCCACATGTTCGTGCATATTTAATCAGAATGTATATGTTCTCAAGGTCTCCCTGTTATGACACACACACATGCACACAATGACTCTTGCCGTTATACCAGACTCAATTGCAGTGTGAAGGTTAATGGGATGTTGAGTCTAAAAACAGGTTAGGATGAGACACAGGTTCAACGTATACAGTAGGCATTGGATAGGCTGCCATGGCCTTGTCAAGCTAAGCACCTTATCAGGACTGATTGTCAACACACTCCAACTGCAAAATGAGGAATGGTGACTTTGATGGTCACACGCAAAAGTGACACACGCACATGCAACTCTCTCTCTTTGTGTCATCCCCCCCCCCGCCCCCCCCCCCCCCCGCCCCCCCCCCCCCCCCGCCCCCCCCCCCCCCCCCCCCCCAGGTGCTGTCCCTGCGGGGCCTGGCTCTGCAGCTGGGTGAGACGTATAAAGTCAACTGGGACCAGGTCCAGGCTGACCACCAGCGCTTCGACTGTTACCCCCGAGGAGGGCAGCGACGAGGCCAAGTGTCGGTCTAGGGGATGCATCTGGAGGGTGGGTGGGAGAGGAGCACGTGCACACGGTCCCGAACACACACGCGCACACGTGGAGACAATGGAAAGGCTTGGCCACACGTAGACACAGATAGACACGTGGCCACAAGCAGACGTGGCCAAACGCACACACAAACATACGCTCTCACACGTCATAACTCAGTGGTTTCACCCCTGCACGGTGTCTCATTCAGACACATTCTCTTTACTTGCAGCCAGACAAGCGCAGGCCTGTCACCATGTAAACGTGCTCTCTCTTTCTATCCCTCCTCCTCTCTCTCTCTCTCCCTCTCTCTCTCTCTCTCTCACTGTTACTCTCCCTTCCTCTTTCCCTCTCTGTCTCTCCCCCCCAGCCTTCCCACATAGACCGTGTTCCATGGTGTTACTACCCGGAAGACTACGGCTACACCACCTCCACGATCACCGAGAACGAGGAGGGACTGACCTTTGACCTCACCCGCAACCCCATGTATCGTAGCAGCGGCCGGCCGGACTCCCCCGACATCGACAAGCTCCGCGTGGAGATACGTTATCTCAGTTCCTACCTGCTCAAGTTCAAGGTAAGAAAGAGAGAGAGAGAGAGAGAGAGAGAGAGAGAGAGAGAGAGAGAGGAAAGGTTTGGCTATGAATTAGGAATGAAAGCCAAAATTAATTAGGATTGTATCCACCCCCCTCCAGATCTACGACCCTGCTAACAAACGGTTTGAGGTTCCTGTGCCCCTCTCCGTGCCCCCCAATCCGGAAACGGTCGAGGCCAACAGACTCTACAAGGTGGTGCTCAACGCTAACCCCTTTGGCATACGGGTCTACAGGAAGAGCACAGGCACCAAAATGTGAGGGTCCATCGCACACTGATGACATCATCAAACAGCCACAGTGCATTGACTAGAGCCTAGCCCAGAGCAAACCTTTAATTTGGCAAACTTACAAACTCTGTCTCTCTTCTCGTTGTTTCACACCCTATCTCTCCCCCTTTTTACTCCTCTCTCTCTCTCTCTCTCTCTCTCTCCATCTCTCTCTCCTCTGTCTGTCTGTCACTCTTTCGCTCTCTCTCTTCTTCACCCAATTACTCTATCTCCCCCTCGCTCTTTGATACTCTCGCTCTGTTGGGACTCGGCAGTGCCAGGCTTCACCTTCTCGGATATGTTTATCCAGATCTCCACCCGCCTGCCGTCTGAGTACGTCTACGGCTTTGGGGAGACGGAGCACAACACCTACAGGCACAACCTTAACTACAACACCTGGGGAATGTTCGCCAAGGATCAGCCCCCTGGGGTACATACACAAACACACGCACAATGCACGTTAGCAATGCACAAATAAATATGCAAACGTGCGCACATAAACACGTGTACACCTGCACATAAACGGAAATGTACACACACAGACACACACATGCTTTGTGTTTCCCTCGTACTCATTCACGCAGACACACAAACACACCCACACAAACCACACGCCCACCCCATTTGCAGTCCACTATTTTGAAGAACAGAGCTATCAAACTAATCCGATCAGAAGGGTGAGTAAAAACACAGAAGACATTGCTGAGGTGACATCAGATGTTACCGTACGTTGGCAGGCCAGTGGCGAGGAGTGCTTTTATGAAGTCATCTCAGTGATGTGTCTAGGCAGTCTGTGTGTGCAATGGACTGCTCCCATCAGCATTATCATGCTTTATTGCTGAGCTGTCATGACAACTCCACAGGGTTATACTGTGTGCTTGCTCCATTCTTCCGACTCTCACAATTTCACTGTGAGAGAGTCTGTGTGTCTGAGTCTGTGTGTGTGTGTTTAACTGCACTGCATGTCATTGTGTGTGTGTGTGTGCATTAGATTGTGTTAGTAGCCACACTCTGTCATTAGTTGTCAGACTTTGTTAGTGGACAAGCTAATGACCTTTCCTTCTCGACACACGCTATCGCGCCCTATCCGAGTGCCACACACACACACACACAAACTGGACCGCTCCTGGAAGGGATGATTTCACACATCAACACTGGTATGTGACAGGACAGAGGATGATTATGGATGATGATGTACCATTCACAGGTTCAACTGTAAGGATGTGTCTATCCATCATTCTTTATCCAGCCCTGCAGAAAACCCAGGGGAACGTGCACACACACACACACACACAGCATACCAGCCTTTCTTAATGGATTAACACATCTGCAAACTTTTTTTCATTCTGTCCCCCGCTCCCTCCTTCCCACCATCTCTCCCATGCCCTACCCATTCGACCTTGTTTACAGTATAAGATGAACTGTTATGGGGTCCATCCATTCTACATGGGACTGGAGCCCTCTGCCCACGCACACGGAGTTCTGCTTCTCAACAGCAACGCCATGGGTGAGGATCTCTCTCTCTCACACACACACACACGCACACACACACATACATACTCACACACATGCTCTCTCTCTCTCTCACACACACACACACACACACACACACACACACACACACACACACGCACACACATACATACTGACACACATGCTCTCTCTCTCTCACACACACACACACACTGACTTACCAAAGCATGTCATATAGTCTTGCAGACACACACACAAATATACTCACACACACATACTGACACACACATGCTCTCTCACACACACACACACACACTTACACAAAAACACACACACAGACTCTCACATACACACTGACTTACCACAGCACGTCACACAGTCTTTTAGACACATACTCTCACACACACCCATGTCAGTTCTCATGCATAGACTTATGCAAGTATATTTATGCATGAATGTGTGAAGTTCATATTGTACCATATGTTCCTCTGACAGAATTGAAGACTACGCCACATGCATTTAGCACCTTTCTTAACTCCTCTGCATCTGAAAATCATACACACCCATACCCACACCCACGCACACAATCACACGCGTCACCTGCAGAGACAGATGACTCTGAGAGAATACACAGCAGGTTGTCGTTCCTTCTGACATTTTACCTTGAAATGTTGAGGTTAGCACAATTGGTGGCAATTTTCTCTCTCAGTTTTTCTCTCTCTCTCTCTCTCTTCCCTATTTTGTCATTGAATTCCCCTTTAGAAACTTTACATATCATCTACATACACAAATAAACACACACACAAACACTGTCGCTAGGGTGGTAAGCGTAGTGTCCAGTGTATGTGTCCTGGTGTAAAGGCTAACCTGGTAGTGTGTTGCAGATGTGACATTCCAGCCCACCCCAGCACTCACCTACCGGACAATTGGGGGCATCTTGGACTTCTACATGGTCCTGGGACCCACCCCAGAACTCGTGGTCCAGGAGTACACTGCGGTGAGTTAGTGTGTGTATGCTTATGTGTGTGTGCCTGCCTATGACTGTGTGTTTTGTTGGAAGATTGAGCCTGTGTGTTTTGTCATGTGTACATGTGTGTGTACGTGCGTGTGTTTGTGTGTGTGATTTGTGTGTGTTTTGTCTGGCTCTAGGCCCTTGTTGATGGACTGTAGCAGCTGGGAGTTCCTCGCTTCATTGCCCCCTCATCTAGCCAATCTAAACACATACACACACACACACACACAGGTACACAACCTTAGACAAACACACATAGACTCATACACACACACTGGTACACTATCATATACAAACACACACACACTCACACACTTTGCAGCCGTCCCTTTTTCTCTCCCAGAAAACTTTCTTGCCTTGTTTTTGTTCTCTCCTCTCAGCTCATTGGCCGTCCCGTGCTCCCTGCCTATTGGTCCCTAGGGTTCCAGCTCTGTCGCTATGGATACGCCAATGACACAGAGATAGCAGACCTCTACAGCGACATGGTTGCAGCAGGCATTCCCTATGTACGCACTACCAAAACACACACACTCCTCAACACACAAATAAACATAGCATTCCCCACATCAGCTCAACCAAAACAAACTCCTCAACACAGCTTTCCCTAGGTAACCCCTGACCCTTGAACCCTGACAGGATGTGCAGTATGCAGACATCGACTACATGGAGCGGCAGCTAGACTTTGTCCTGGACAGCCAGTTCTTGGGTCTGCCAGCCCTGGTGGACCGCATGAGGGCAGAGGGCATGAGGTTCATCTTCATCCTGGTGAGGTCACTTTCTTGTGTGTGTGTCTGTGTGTGTAGGTGTGTTTGTGTGTGTGTGGGAGAAACCATGATGACGCTTGTGTGTGTGTGTGTGTGTGCGTGTGTGTGTGTGTTGTGTGTGTGTGTGTGTGTGTGTGTGTGTGTGTGTGTGTGTGTAGAAAACCATAATGATGCATGTGTGTGTGTGAGTGTGTGTGTGTGTGTGTGTGTGTGGAGAAACAATGATGACAAATGTGTGTGTGTGTGTGTGTATTCAGGACCCCGCCATCTCAGGAAACGAGACCATCTATCCCGCCTTTGAGCGTGGCATCACCGACGACGTCTTCATCCGATGGCCCATGGAACTTGGCAATGAAATCGTCTGGGGAAAGGTGATGAGGGAGGGACAGGGGAGAGGGAGGAGAAGGAAGAGGAATGATGGGGAGGAAGCTGCAATGACTCTGTCTCTTGATATGTGGTTCTCTCCAGGTGTGGCCTGATTTCCTAATGTCACTGTCGACGAGTCTCTCGACTGGGGAAACCCAAGTTCAGGTACCTGGCACTTCCTCAGTAAAGCTATATATTCAATCATTGAGCAGGACCGGATGATACTTCCTGATTTGGATCCAATAAGCAGTGAGGAAACAGTCTCTTTGTCTTTATGCAGAAGTACAGGTCCTTCGCAGCCTTCCCTGACTTCTTCCGGATCCAGACTGAAGTGTGGTGGCAGCGGGAGATTGAAGAGTTCTACAACAACACCATGAAGTTTGACGGGATCTGGATTGTGAGTGGCTCTGGGATCTAGGACCAAGAACCCTTCCCGGCTGCACATGCACACACCCTCACACACACACACACACACACACACACACACACACACGCACACTATCCTTCTCCAGGGTACTGAACCTTGATGGTCTGTCTGTGTGTTTTGAAGGACATGAATGAGCCTGCTAGTTTTGTCCATGGAACAGTGGGAGAGGTCTGTAAGGGAAACCAACTCTTGGAGACGGCCCTCCCTATATGCCACGTAAGACACACACACACACCAATCATGCAGAAAATCATCCACTGCACATTGCATTGGTAATAAGACTGAGATTGTATGTGCTGTGTACATACAATAAATATAATATTAATGTTTGTGTGTGTGTGTGTGTGTGTGTGTGTGTGTGTGTGTGTGTGTGTGTGTGTGTGTGAAGCTCTGGAGTCAAAGGAAAGGGGTCTGAACCACAAGACTCTGTGTATGAACAGTGAACAGTTCCTGAGGGATGGCACTCCAGTCAAACACTTTGATGTCCACAACCTTTATGGATGGTCCCACACCAAACCCACCTATGAGTGAGTGTGTGTGTGTGTTGATTGCTACATGTGTGTGGTCAGTTCACTGCATGTTTGTTTGTGTGTGTATCAGTGAAGTGTGTGTGTGTGTGTGTGTGTGTGGTAACACAGATGACCCTCTGCCTTGCAGTGCCCTCCTGAAGGTGACAGGGAAGAGGGGCATTGTGGTGACCCGGTCAACGTATCCATCCTCAGGAAAATGGTCGGGTCATTGGCTAGGAGACAACAATGCCAGCTGGGATCAGCTCTTCAAATCCATTATAGGTGTGTGTGTGTTTCAAACACTAGGTTTGACGTCCGTCATAAACCATAGAAACAAGCTTGTGTTTGTGTGTGGTCAGGTATTAAGTTCCTTTCTGTTTCGCAGGCATGATGGAGTTCAGTTTGTTTGGCATTCCTTATGTAAGTTTATATGACCCCACATGTCTCTTAGGGCAGGAATCTGTCATCTCCTCCCACTTATAGACATGGTGTCAAGTAGTATAACGCTTTAACAAGTATTACAATCAATAGATAAACTCTGTTCTGTTGTTGGTTGTCTCTATCTGTCTCAATCTTCTCTCTATTCTCTCTCTCCCCTCTGTATGTCTCCTTCCTTTTCCCCTTTATCCCTCCCTCTCCCTCTATTATCTCTCCATCCTCTCTCCATGTCATCATCCTCTTTCCCTGTCTCTCTCGCTCTCTCTCTGTCTCTCTCTCTCTCTTTCTCTCTGTCTCTCTCTCTCTCTCTCTCTCTCTCTCTTCTCTCTCTCTCTCTCTCTCTCTCTCTCTCTCTCTCTCTCTCTCTCTCTCTGTCTCTCTCTCTCTCTTTCTCTGTCTCTCTCCTCTCACAGACTGGAGCAGACATTTGTGGCTTCTTCAACCATCCTGATTATGAGATGTGTCTTCGCTGGATGCAGCTCGGAGCTTTTCTACCCATACTCCCGCAACCACAACGGCAAGGGCAACCCTGTGAGTCAGCCTAAACACTGTACACACACACGTCCACACAAACATACCCGCCTGCCTCTATACACTCACACTCCAGCTATTCCTGTGTTTCTCTCCCTCTGTTTCTCTCACTCTCTGGGTCTGTGACAGACACACGCAACCTGTCTTTCTCTTTCTATCTTTTCCTTTTTATATAGTATGTCAGTCTCACACACACCTTGTGTTCACTAGAACTTGCTCTGCAGAGTAGTGTGGCGGTGGCGTTCTCTGCGACGGTGACCTTTGCGAGTGTTGGAACCCATCTGACAGAATCCAATAACGGGCGTCCGGCGATCGATCTGGCGGAGCTAGATTTCCTCACCCCCGCGAGTTGGAATACGACACCCACAGAGTGGCGGGGTGTGTGTGTATGTGTGTGTGAAGTGAGATATAATTGAATTTCAAGGGTGATCTAAGGCCCACCGATTCACACACAAACCGCACATACACACAACCACAATCATTTAATAATGGCTCGCAAATGGGTGTTCAAACGAGGAGAAAATTGAGCGAAAAGTACACTCCACAGGAGACAAGGAGGTGGGATAGGCAGGGGGTGGGGGGGTGGGGGGGGTGGTGGGGGGGGGGTGGTGGGGGGGGGGGGTTGTGAGACGTGTGTACAAAAGAGAGGCAGTTACAGGTGACTGCATGTTCCCATGTAAACTAGTGACAGTTTGAAGGGTGAGTGGAAAGGGAACTTGTGGAAGCTGGATGACAGGGAAAGATGCAGTAAGGGAGGGAGGGAGGGAGGGAGGGAGGGAGGGAGGGGAGGGAGGGAGGGAGGGAGGGAGGGAGGGAGGGAGGGAGGGAGGGAGGGGAGGGAGGGAGGGAGGGAGGGAGGGAGG
Source organism: Osmerus mordax (assembly GCF_038355195.1). Taxonomy (NCBI): domain Eukaryota; kingdom Metazoa; phylum Chordata; class Actinopteri; order Osmeriformes; family Osmeridae; genus Osmerus; species Osmerus mordax. The sequence goes on along the minus strand of NC_090060.1, from coordinate 2,823,198 downwards.
GAGGGAGGGAGGGAGAAATAAGGAAGGAGAAAGTGAGGGAGAGAGAGGGGGAGGGAGAGGCAGGGAGGAAAAGAGGGAGAGGGAGAGAGGGGGAGGCAGGGGATAGGTGTGTCTGGAGGACGTCCAGACACAACCAGACACAGAGAGAGAGACACAGAGACAGAGACAGAGAAAGAGAGAGAGAGACTGAGAAAGACATGTTTGCAATCTCAGAAAAGGTGTGTATGTGTGTGCAATGTGTTTGTGCATGTGTGTGTGTTGATCTGGAGAGGTGGGTGTTCCCTCTGCTGTGTTACAGCAGACTGCTCGGGCCGATCACCCATCCAGAATGTCTCAGGGTCAGAGGGACTGGTCCCTCCCTCTCTCTCTCTCTCTCTCCTCTCATCTCTCCTCTCTCTCGTCTCTCTCTCTCTCCTCTCTCATCTCTCTCTCTCTCTCTCCTCTCTCTCTCTCTCTCTCTCACACACACACACTCACACTCCTCTTCATCAGGTCTCGTATCTTCACCTGCTTTCCCTGAAATATCTCCAGGAAGCGCAAACAGCAGAGTTATGGTTGAGTCATAACCCAGCTGTGTGTGTGTGTGTTTTTTGTGTTTTACTTTATGTGAAGTCACCATTATGTAACTTTGTCTTTGTTTGTTTTTTTGTGCAATGGATCAATTGATGACTGACTCAGCACGTGTGTGTGTGTGTGTGTGTGTGTGTGTGTGTGTGTGTGTGTGTGTGTGTGTCTTTCATGGTGTGGGTTCACATGTTTTTATAATCAAAATAGCTCCAGTGACACTCCCTCTGCCCGCCCACCATATACACACACACACACACAGATCCACACACCCACTCTCTCTCACAAACACACACATTCACACAGACACACCTTCAGCCTCTAGAAGTATCCATTGGGTCTGCTGGGTAACTGGAACCTACTCATCGCTCTTATACAGAAATATGATACTCATTACAGTTTCTCTGTCCTGCCTCTGCACAGAATGGCACTCTCTCTTTTACACACATACACACACACACACACACACAAACAGGCAGCGAGGGAACAAGAATTTTGAGGTCAATGAAGTTTCCAGAAGAAGTCCCACTTTGAATCCAGTTCCAGGTATGACACATGAAGCTACCCAAAGTCATAGTGTAGCTGACCTTGCCAAAGTCTTGACTGCTTAATACGCCAACCAGAAACCAAAAACTTTCTAAACAAATTTTAGAATATAGTAGGTAGTGACTTTCTCGTTCTCTCTCTCTCCCTCCTTCCCTTTTATGTTGCCCTTATCCCACAAGAACACACACACACACACAAACACACACTAAGCTGGGAGGAGATTAGTAGCCACCCTGCACCTTCAATTAAGTGAGTTAATTATAGAGCTGTGGGCTAAGGACGTCCACACTGAGGGTACAAGCTGACCCTCAAACACACACACGCATACTGTACATGCATACACACACATACTCATGCACACACACAGTCATACACACACACTTACCTGCCATAGCAACCCAGCATTCGCAGACAGGATGTAGTGTTTTGGCTAAGTGAGCAGCGTTGCAGACAGAGACTCCCCAGTCTCTACACGATTATAATAGTGGACAGTTTTTCTCCTGGATATGAAATGATCAAATCAGACGAGTCATGGTTCACCAGATAATGGATCGTTGCTGTCTTCCTCCTGTACCTGAGCCATTAAACACACCAGTGCCTTATGGCTGCAGCTTTGGCAACCCGCCACTCTCTCCTGCTCCTCCTTTGCTTTTATTCTTCAGCCTCATTTGAGCTTTTTTCTGTTCTGCACTTGAAAGACAAACACCCCTCCACACACACACAAACACACACACACACAGACCCAGTATAACTGGTTCCAGTGGGTCACATCTGCTTTGCGCTCAACTGTATTTGAGAAACTGCTTTGCTCGTGCTTATGTGTGTGTGTGTGTGTGTGTGTGTGTGTGTGTGTGTGTGTGTGTGTGCGCGCACGTGTGCATGCCTGCGTGTGCGAGTCTATTGTCCTCATTACAGTATGTTCCATAAACTGAGCTATATCTGAACAGAGTACGTCCCAGTTCTGCTGAGGAACACCAAAGTGTGTTTCCTGCCCTCTCTCATGTTCTCACTCCAACACAAGTGAGACCATGCATTAATCATGTCTCCATAACCACACCGCCACATCACGACCGACTGAAGCACTTGAGTGTATTAGGTTTACATACGTGCATTCACTGTAGCAGGGGTTCAATGTTAGGATGTCTCTTACAATCTTTGCGGTGTGTGTTTGTGTGTGTGTGTGTGTGTGTCTGTATATGCGTGTGTGTGTTTTACAGAGACAAGACCCGGTTGCCTGGGATGATGCATTTTCTGAGGCTTCTCGTGACGTGCTAAACATCCGCTACACACTCCTTCCCTACCTCTACACACTCATGTTTGAAGCTCACACACAAGGAAGCACTGTGGTTCGACCACTGCTGCATGAGTGAGTACACACCCACACACACACACACATGCACACACACACTCATGTAGAGACAGTATACACCCAGGAACACACACATACACCACACACACAGATCAATTACTCGCATGTATAAGTGTTTGCGATATTGTTCCAGGTTTGTGAATGACAGACAGACCTGGGACATCCATAAGCAGTTCCTCTGGGGTCCAGCTCTACTTATTACCCCTGCTCTGGATCTGGTAACACACACACACACACACACACACACACTCACACACACTCACAGATGCACCTACAAATAAACCCATTCAGGAGTCCTCTCCTGTTGAACTCTATGAGAATAATAAGTAGTGAATTTGTCCTGAAGCTGTGTGCTTTATTGACAGGGGGTCAGGGAGGTGAAGGGATACGTCCCCGATGCTCGTTGGTATGACTTCCACACGGTGAGTCACACACACACATTATACAAAATAATGCATATACCCTGTAGTTAGAACTTTATTCATTCAAACAATGAGCAGTATGTGAAATAGGAGAAACATTTTTCTCTCCTCTTCCTCTCCTCCTCCTCCTCTCCTCCTCCTCCTCTTCTTCCGCCTCCTCCTCCTCTTTCTCCTCCTCCTCCTCCTCTTCTTCCGCCTCTTCCTCCTCCTCCTCTTCTTCCTCCTCCTCTCAGGCAACAGATGTGAAGATAAGGGGCCAGATGGTAACCATGCCAACCCCTCTTAACCACATCAACCTTCATGTGAGGGGAGGCTATATCCTCCCCTGGCAGAAACCAGAGAACAACACATTCTACAGGTGTGTGGTGTTTGTGTGGGTGTGTGTTAGTTCTCTGTGGAGTGGCCTTCATTAGACTGTAGTTGGGGTTAGCTTACCAAGGAAGCGTGCATATGAACTGTCCTCAGACAGAGATATAAATAAACTCCCATAGTGCACTGCAGCTGATCTACACTTGCCATTGTCCTTCAGCAGTCTGCAATCACCTTCTCTCTCCCCCCCTCTCTTTCTATTTATCCATCTTTCCCCCTCTCTTGCTCCATCTCTCACTCTCTCTTTCTTTCACTCCCTCTCCCTCCCCCCCTCACTCTTTCTCTCTTTTTCTCCTCTGTCCTAGTCGGAGGAATCCTTTAGGGCTAATCGTTGCCCTGAGCGACAGTGGGACAGCTCAAGGTTCACTGTTCTGGGATGATGGCGAGGGGATTGGTGAGTACTGGACTGTTTGAAGTGTGTTTGTGACTGTATCTTTTGTTAGAAGGGTTCTTTGTATTGAGTAACAAAGAGAAAGAAAGAGAAAGAGAGAGAAAGAGCATGTGTGAAAGTGTCAGTGAGGGGGAGAGACAGAGAGAGAGAGAGAGAGAGAGAGAGAGAGAGAGAGAGAGAGAGAGAGAGAGAGAGAGAGAGAGAGAGAGAGAGAGAAGGGGGATGGCATAGAAGAGGAGTGACAGAAACTATTACTATAATGCCCCTCGTCTCTGCCTGTAAATATGCTCTCCATCAATCACTCTTTTATCTCCTCTCTCTCTCTACCTCTCTCTCTCTCTCTCTCCTCCCATCTGTCTCGATCTGTTCCCCCTTCTCTCTCCTCTTCAGTCTCAGCCCTCTCTCCCTAAATAATACTCACCCTTTCCTTCTCCCTCCCTCCTCCTCTCCTCTTTATACTTCTTTCTTTATCTTTCTCTGTCATTCACATTTATACTTTGTTTGTTGCTTCATATACGGTCTCAATCTTCCTCCAATTATCTTCCCTGTTTTATTAATATGTCACAATTCATGCTGCAACCACTATCCCTCTCTCCAACTATTTTTCTCACTCCCACACATTCTCTCTGTCTCCCTCTCTCTCACACTCTCTCTCTCTCTGTATGTTTCACTATCGCTCTCCCACACTCTCTCTGTCTCTCCCTATCTTTCTCTTATACTCTCTGACACACTCTCTCTGTATCTCTTACTAGTTGTCTCTCCCACTAGCTCGCTCTCTCTCTTTATCCTACCCGCCCTCCCTCCATCTCACAGTAATCCATCTCATGTCTTCCTCTCTCCAGACACCTATGAGAAGGGTCAGTACCTGCTCACCTCTTTCACAGCCTCCTCGGTGAGTCCAAGCATGGGGCACCTCCAGAGCTTTAGCCCCAGGGGTCAAGGGTCACGCACAACCAGTCTAACTAACTGACACACATATGGATGGGCAAAATCTGTGGTTCCACCCCACTGCTTACACCTGTCAGTTCAGATCAGAGGCGTTTCAGAGAAGGGTCAAATGAAGCAGCAGCTTTTGTGTTGTTTTTCCCTGAGATTGGTCAGACCGTGTGTAACCCTTCATCTGGGGACAAGTAGGATGTGTGTGTGTGTGTGTTTGTGCATGGTTGGACAGAAACTGAGTCACCACTAGGACTAATGGGAATAGCCAAGCCCACCCTCTGTGCAGCCAAGTGCTCCACAAACACACATATGCACACACACACACATCACAAACACGTTACAAACACACAATCACGCAAGCACACATAAAAGGCTCACGTACACACACACTCTTTGCCAAACATCTGTGGCTGTCCTCTGCCTAGCATCAGACCCATTCCAAAGCAATTTCACACTGCGATAAGGCAGACGTACAGTCTCACCGCCAGTAAGAGGCGGTGAGAACACACACAAAAACTCTGGTTTCTGTGTGTGTTTCTGTGTGTGTTTGTGTCTGTGTGTGCAAATGCTGACTGCTGGCTTTAGGACATGTCAGTCTTGGCATGGAATATAATCTAGGGGAGTAAGTAGAGAATATATGAACATCCAGAGTACAGGTAATGTTATTTGTCTGTAGCTGACCATGTCTCTATCTCTTTTTTTCACTCTCTCCCTCCCCAATCACTCTCATTTACCCCTTCCTCCTTCCCCTTCCAACCCCTTTCTCTTTCATTCACTCTTCCTCCTCTCCCTCCCTCCTCCCTGGTCCTCCTCTACACCAGAACACCCTCTCCAGTCGGGTGGTCCACCAGGGCTTGTCCCCGGCTGACCGGCTGGTCCTGGGCCAGGTCAAGGTGTGGGGGTCTGGGGCTGTGCCCATCACGGAGGTCATACTGCAGGACGAGATGGGCATTGCACAAAATCTGACCCACAAGCACAACACCACCACGCAGGTACATTGGAACACCACAGGAACGCACACACACACCGAACACAACACATACTAACGGCTTCTTCATATGTTCTTTTATCAGAGAGCGTAACCTCCAATGAATCCATGACCATTCAACACGTTAACTTAATATTAACCCACCTCATCTCCCAGCCCCGTGGCTGTGTCTAATAGCTCTGAACACTGCGGTCACCTTGCAGGTCTAATGAATATGAGCTATGGGTTGGAGAGCCAGCCAGAGAGGGTCACAAGGGTGCATCTCAATCCACTTAAGTGGCCTCCTCTCATTTTGGTCCTCTCCTTGATTTCCACTGATTGTGAAAAATACTGGGCTGGTGAGAGGTGTGTGTGTGTGTGTGTGTGTGTGTGTGTGTGTGTGTGTGTGTGTGTGTGTGTGTGTGTGTGTGTGTGTGTGTGTGTGTGTGTGAAGAATCTGCTTTCTCATTCTCCCAGATAAGTGTTTGTTCAAGTTGAGATCAAGGATATGCACAGGCAGTGATGTGTAAAGACAATACTACGAACAGGCAATGGTGTTGGTATATACGGCAGTGGTACGTGCAGGAGCTGATTTAAATCTCAAGACAAAACCAATCAACAGCAGGAGGAAGCAGGAGCAGGAAAGTCAGTCAATCCCAGACTAGGTTGATTATTCTGACGCTAATGACATCATCTGACTGTCTGGGTGACTCGTGCATGTAGTCAGCCACGCCAGCATCCACCGGTAACCCATAGAAACCCCAAACAGCCGTATTTTGGAGGGAGCTGAAGAGGTAGACTCATTTTAGGGAATGAAAGCCCAGATGGGAGACCTTGTCGAGGCAGAGTGCGTCTGGATTCGAATAAGTGGTGTTTCAGAGCAGACCCATCCATTCATCTGCGCCACATTCACAGTGAGTGTGAAATCGCTTTGCACCGGCACGCCGTTTTGAGTGTCAGTCACCACGTGTGAGAGGCAGGGGGAGGGAGTGTTGACTGTTTCTAAGCGTGTCCGTATTGTTAGCAGCCATTCACACGTACATACAGGTAGACTACAATCATGGATGATGTAGGAATGATCATGTTTTTTTGCAGTTTTCAGGCACAATAAATGGGCCTGTGATAACCATGATTTGGTCTCTGAGAGCAGTGCAAGACTGTAAACATGCACTTAGCCATTGTCCTTGTTCCAAGACATCAGGAGAGTAAAATGGAGATAACTGATGAATGAACTGAATGGTGGACATGCTCTAGCAGTTGCTACTCTAGGGCTACACTGCATGGCTATAGACACACACACCCAAACGCACACTGAGGGCCCTATTTTAACGATCTGAAACGCAAGTATCAAAACACAAAGCGCAAGTAACTCTGTGGGCGGGACTCCGGCGCTGTTGCTATTATAGCGGCGGGATAAATGACTTTGCGCCTGACGCAAATCTAAAATGGGTTGGTCCGAAGTAGCTACATTACTAATGGGTGTGGTTTGGGCGTAACGTGCAATAAGCCAATCAGAGCGTCATCTCACATACCCTTTAAGAGCAGGCGCGCTTGTTCCATGGCGGATTGCTATTATAACGGCGGATTTGCCAGGCGCACGTCAGGAGAGGTTCACAGCCGAGGAGGCCGACGTTCTCGTCAGGGCCGTAAAAGATAGAGAAGTGACATGGTATGGGAAAGGCAGAGCAGTTTTCTCATTGCACTAAGTTGCCCACCCATGCTGCTCATTCAAATTCTTAGTCTTATTTTTATATATATTTTAATTTTATGTTAATTTTATTTATTTTTGTTATATTTTTCAATTATTTAGTTCTTAGAATTATTTTAACCATTGTACTTTTTTAAGCTTAATTTAAGACCCGTATATGTTTATTGTTTGCAACTTCCTGCCACAGTAAATTCTGTGTTTGTGTAACATACATGGCGAATAAACCGAATTCTGATTCTGATTGGGATGGGAGAAAAATCCACCCAAATTAGCTTCGGTTGAACAGGCGTGGGAGGAAATTGCTACAATTGTCACAAATCAAGTTCACATACATAGAGATTTCTCATGAAAATATTTGTAATCATTGACATGAAAGAAATGTAACACAGCCATACAATAAATCAAAACAATTTAAGTAGCTTCGCAGTAGCAAGAAGACCCTGGCCTCGCCAGCAGTGCGCAAGGGCCAAGCATGCGCCCTTAAAATAGCATCTGAATAACGCGCCATTGACTTTAGACTACGTTTTTCCTGGTCTGTGGCGGAATCGTTTTTCTGAAACTGCAAAATAGCACCAGGGAACGTTTGCGCCGGAACACACCTCCTTTTTTCGCTGAACCGCCCCCGGGAGTGCAAGGTCATTCCCTAATTTACCGACGTGCGTCTGTGGAGGGAAGCAACAGCAAACTAGGAATGATACTTGCGTCGTTGGCAAAGTCAATTGCGCTGGATGCAAGATAGGGCCCTGACTTACACTCTCACTGTCTGTTCATGCATCCTCTGTCAGTCTCAGGACATTGGGATTGTGTGCGAGCACATGTATGTGTGTGAGTGTGTGTGTGTGTGTGTGTGTATGTGTATACATGGAAATGCCTGCATGCCTCTCTCTCTCTCTCTTGTCTTCCTTTATGTCTCCCGCCCTCCCTTCATCCTGTGTTTCTCTGGACCTCCAGGAGCTGATCGCAGATGCCAGCACCAAACCTGTCTTCGTTGACCAGGTGTTTACCATCACCTGGAAGACCAGCGTCAGACAGCGGACACCTCAGTAGAATGCTGACGACCAATCAGCCTGGGAGTGGGAGTGGCCTTCAAACACGCCACCGTGTCACTGAGAATGTGCTGGAATGGTATAAGTCTGTAATCAAGAGGCTGTTTTTATGAGCTCCATTTTCGACGCTGTCTCTGGGAAAGCTGCCGTGCTGGCTTTGGGGACATGCTCGTCCAGCTCTGTTGAAGAGCGTTTCTGTTTCTCACTGTGGATCGTGTGATGTAAATAAAAATAAAATTCTACGACTGCATGGTTGTTGTGTGACTTTGGAGTCCTGGGTTTCAGAGAGCGAGACTGATTCTCAAGATAGACTCTGCTGCACTACGTGGGATGGGAGAAGGGAGGAGAGGAGGAGAAGAATAGCTTAGAAGAAAAGAGAGGAGGAGAGGGAGAGGAGGAGAAGAGAGGAGGAGAGGAAGAAAAGAGAGGATGGGAGGGGGAGAAGAGAGGAGGGGACAGAGAGGAACAAATAGTTGTGCAATGAGATGTCCCTCGGAAGCAAACAACTGAAGAGGAACTAAGTGCCTTCACAACTTAGTGTGTGTGTGTTTTGTGTTTGTGTATGTGTGAATGAAATCAGACATTAATTGTGACTCTCACCTGCGGCGAGCCATCTACCTGTGCACGAGTCATTACCCCCACATATAACGTTACAATAATCAATTATTCATTCTGCAGTAAACATAATGATATCAATTTAGCCATGGGGACCTCAGATTGATTTCTGCTCTTATCGGCAGTGTGCATCTGTATGTGAGTGTATGTGTCTGTGTGTGTGTGTCACCCAGCCCTGTCTTTGCTGAAATGCCAATGTGTGATTTATCCAGACCAAAGTAATCCATTTTGCACAGCCTGTCTGTGAGAGAGGGATCTGTAAGCCACAGGATAGCCAGACAGTCTTAATTGAACATGTGATCTGACTGTGCTTCACTTCCTGCATGAAATCCCAAATCATTATCCTTTCTGTCAGGCACACACACACACACACATACAGTACTCTTACTCTATATGTATCCTGGAATGTCAAACAGCAACACACTCATATTACAGATTGTGCTTATACAATGCTATAGGAAGAACATGGTTCATGGAAATTGCATTTCGGCTTTTATGGGACAGAGATGGTGAAGAGCATGATGTAAGGGAAGGAGAGAGAGGGGTGGACATGCAGGAAATGACCCAGGCAGAATACAAACCCAGGCCTCTGCAGTAACACTTGACATACACACTTATCCGAGGAGCCACTGGGGCACTGCAGGGAAGAACTTCGTTATGAGAACCGAACTCACTCACTGCTTATTCGATCTCCTTAAATCTATTGAGACAATAAAAGTGTATGGTCTATATTTTTACCACAGTATAGAAAGATGTGTTATTTCACCAGACAATGTTGTATGTTTATTGAACAGCAAGAACAGTGTGTCTTTGTTGCTGTGAGTGAATGACAGACGAGTTGGAGATAAAAGGAGAAAACGACAAAAGAATGGGCCAACATGAAAGCGGGGAGAAGCACTCAGACCACATCAAAGTGTTGTAGTGGATGTTCGGCCCACTCACTAGAACTTATCATCCCTGTGTACACAACCCTATACATTTGTTTATTCTGTAAAGGGTTATGTGTGTGTGTGTGTGTGTTAATAATTTCACATACACACACACGTGACTTCCTTCTTGCATAAACAGTTGTGACATTGCCTCAGTCAGAGAGCACATTGTCAGAGGCAGGACGGAATGAGATATCAGCACACGGGTGGATTTGGGTGTGTGCACGTGTGTTTGTGAGTGTGTGTGTTTGTGAGTGGTCGGTGCTATTGTAATGGATATTACAGTAAGCTGTCAAGGGCTCTGTCATCTTCCATTCTGTTAATTGACAAGACGTGAACTGGTGAAACCACAGGGCCCAATCCTGAGAGAGAGAGAATGGAGGAGGGAGATTGAGAAAAATAGAGGAAGAGAGAACATTATATTGACTCCCTTCTTCACCACTCCTACTACACAAACCCAGACACACACACACACGGTTGGTGAATAGCAGCACAGCAGTGAGGATCATGAGCAGGACAGCCAATCTAGAAATTCCAGTGGATCTCTAACTCAGTCTGACAAGGAGGGTAAATAACTGTAATATTCAATAACTGGCTCATCTACTTAGTGTCACAGCCATTGATATCACATTGTGAATGTATGAGTGAGTGTGTGTATATATGTATTTGTGTGTCTATAGTACGTGTGTGTACAGTATGTGTGTGTACAGTACATGTGTGTACAGTGTGTGTGTGTGTGTGTGTCTATAGTATGTGTGTGTACAGTATGTGTGTGTACAGTACATGTGTGTACAGTATGTGTGTGTGTGTGTGTGTGTGTCTATAGTACATGTGTGTAGGGGGGGGGCTATCTTTAACAATGAATTTCATGAAAAGTTCCAAAGAAAGAAGACAAATATTCTCTTTTGTTATCATTCGTTTCTTCATTTTCTCTAAAAGAGCTCAAAAAGAAACTATTTTAAACACAACGAGTTTTTGAAGGTGATCCCTTTTCTGCTTTTGCTGCATTGTGTAAATGTTCAGCTTATTGTTTTATTAAACTCTGTCTCTGATACCAAGATAATTCTTCATTTCGAATGGAAATCAATCTCTGTTTGCGCTATTCTTGGCTCTTCTCTCTTGATTTTGGGGCGAGAGATAGAGAAGTAGGAGATATTGTAGGTTCGATGCAAATCTGTCATTGTGGTGCACAAGGAGAAAAATTGTTGGATGGCTGTGTTTTAAAATTTGAGCATTCACAGATAGACAAAGACTGGATTTCTGAGAAAATATGATTTGTTATTTCTTTTCTTTTCTCTCTTTCCCTCTTTTCCTCTCTGCTGCTCTCTCTCTCTCTCTGCCTTCAAGCATACACACACATGCACACACACCCACATGCGCACGCCCATTGAGATGCGTCTGTCTTCCTCTCAGCATGTGCAGAGTTACACCTCTGACAGCCCAATGACACCCTGTCTCACCAAATCCTCACGACCAATTTCACCGCGTGCCACACACACACAGACATGCACTCACACATACGTACGTGATTTCACTGTCGTTGGCGCACTCTCTCTCTCAAACACACACCCGGAAACACACCTACAGACACAATCTTACCTGGTAGTCACGAACCATTTCACATTGTGACATTGAAGGCTTACCTACCCAATCTTCTCTTCACCTGCTTATGGTACTACTCACCCATGGACAGGAGAGGACAGGAGAAAACAAGGGAGAGATGAGAGGAGACGAGAAGAGCAGAGAAGAGAGAGATGAGAAGAAAAAGAGAAGAGAAGAAAGGAGGGCAGAGGGGAGGAGAGGTGGAAGAGGCAGAGGAGAGGGGGCATATGAGGAGAGAGATTTGTTAAGAGTTGTCATGGTTATGAAAAATACAGTAGAATCCCATGACTGGAGATCAGAAGCCACCAGGAGACCTTCTGATTGGTGAATCAAAGCTTGGTGGGTGACCAGGGAGTTTTTGATTGGATGGTCGGATCTGGGCTGTAGAGCTCAGTAGATCTCAGGACAGATTTTATTGAGATGCCATATGTTTGGGATGGATAGTACCTTTGGGTACAGATCCAGAACCAGTCACCTCACACATATCCTGCGATTAAGAGGACGGATGCCATTCTGGTCTGGGATCCGTCAGGTCCAGAGGCTACATTTTTACAGATGTTCTGGGATGTGATGCTACCCTACTCCTGAAGCCTCCATATGAGAAGAATGACTGTAATTACTAATCTTCATTAAAGCACATCTGCTCTCATAAAGACTTCTTCAGGTGACATGACAATCATTATCATTGCCGTAATCACACTCATAATCATGCTTCTAATTCCCTTTGTAACTGTAATCATTGTTTTTTAATAGGTACCTTCGTAAGAGTAAGCCCTATTGCAAACGTGTCAGACCAGAGGGAGAGAGAGTGTGGGGGTATACACACTCACATACACACACACACTCACAGAAACATGTTCAAACACACACATACAAACATACAGTACACTAACACACACATACTCACAGAAACACATACACACACACATATGCATACACACATACAATAGACATACACAAACTCACAGAAAAACATACACTCACATATACGTACACATAACATATGTACCAGTAAGGACAGGCTATAGACATACTACCGGCAAGTTTTCACAGTGATCTCTTGGTTTGCTTCTGTCTTTATCTCCAACATCATGTTTAGATGTGAAACAGCATGCAGCCATCAAAGCAGCTACAATTTGTTGACCAACCAAGAGCCCTAGAGAGAAAGAGTTGTGTCAACTCCATTGCCTTCAATGAGACTGTTTTTGGACCTGAAAAGTTCCAAAAACTGAAAAGTTCCAAACAAAGCAGCAGTATCGTTGAGACACTGCTGTATGACAAGCACTGTTCGAAGTTCAGAAGTTAAATTCGCACCATGTTTAATCTTTTTTTGTTTTTGTTAATATTGTTTTGTTCAGTAGTTACCAAAAAACAATTTTTGTAGAGCTCCGCAATTGCTTAGGTGAGTTGTTCCATTAATTTCAATCTCCCGCTCAGCTTTGTTTTGAACAGTTTCGAGACACATGAACCACGTGACTACCTAGCTGCCTGACCCTCAGTTGACGCAACTCTTTCTCTCTATGTCTTTGGACCAACCCACATTACAGACCGGACGAATGATACAGCACATTCAGTTTGGAATAAGTTCATTCCATTTCCATTCCTCTTCTGCTCGGCTAGATGGCTTTTTCCTTTCCGGCATACAGCAGATTGTGTATTACAGTAATCACTGAAGGGTGGCTGCTCGTGCCCCTCCTCACAAATCAAAACGACACACACACACATGCACACACGGAGGCAGGTTCACACGAGCGTTCCTCACAAATCAAATCAGAACAAGGCGCACAAGCACACAGACGGTGCTTCGCCAATTGGCAGGGCCATCCATGCGATAAACAAGTTAAATATCACTGGAGATGGTGCGGGTGCGATTGCATCCCTTCCGGGTCAGTGGAGCCAACGAAACCCCCTCTGGAGGAGCGGCAGGGGTTTTTATCCTCCAGGAAGTAAAATCTTGCACCACCTGACAGGAAGTGACCTCACAAGGGAGGTCGAGGGGAAGCTCATCTACTCTTATCCATCCCACCTGGTCAGCATAAGGAGGACATCCCTCGGCAGCTGTTCTTGTACACTTTGAGAACATAATAACACCTTGAGGTCCCTACAGTAACGTGAGGAGGAAGGACCCCAGGAGTGAGCACACCTTAAATACCATCTGACCCAAAAGGTTGAATCAGTTCTCAATCTTGAGGAAAAGTTACATCCACAAAAGCAAGGAGTCTTCGAAGACATCTTCCTTTGTCAGGTAGTGGACCATGTCAGAGGGCCAGAGGCAAGTCAGGTTCCTTATTGTTGCCTGTAGTTGCCGAGGTAACACCATCAATTTCCTCTTGTTCTTTTTTTCTCGTTATTTTCTTGTGCACTTCACAATGGTCCAACCAACAGGTTCACCAAATACCATGGTGTAACCACTTACATTACATTTACATTTAGTCATTTAGCAGACGTTAAATGACTTACAGTAAGTACAGGGACATTCCCCCCTGAGGCAAGTAGGGTTAAGTGGAGGACACAACGTCAATTGACACGGCCGGAATAGAACTGGCAACCTTCAGATTACTAGCCCGACTCCCTCACCGCTCATCCATCTGACTCCCACTTGCACACCCACACCGCATAAATAAATGATAGGTGTGGGGGGCACAGCTGGAAAAGATAGGGAAAGATGCAGGGAAAGTGGTGAATCATGGAAATAAGAGAGAGAGAGAGAGAGAGAGAGAGAGAGAGAGAGAGAGAGAGAGAGAGAGAGAGAGAGAGAGAGAGAGAGAGAGAGAGAAGAATGCCTCTGATTGAGGTCAGTGATTCTCTCAGAGGAGACTCATTCTCATCATTGTCTGCCCCGTGAGAGAGAACTCCTTTCTCAGAGGTGATTCAGAAGGGGGCAGACCTTTTGAGCAGTTACGGGGTAACAGCTTGTTAATGCAGGAGTCTGTGTCTTTCAGGAACCTTCCAGAGGGAGGAGAACCTATGAAAACATGTTGCATCTCTGGGGAGGGGATCTCCAAGTCTGGCAGTTTAAATGTATCTTAGGACCATGGAATGGAGGTAGAGACTGTGTACTCTGCACATGTAGATAGCAAGAGAGAAAGAGATGGATGGGATACACACACGCACACATGCGTGCACACACTCACACACTGAGATGCTTCATCATCATTTATTACCTGTGTTATATAACTCTCCTACCCTGAGGCCACCATTCCCACAGATGCTTCCAGAAGCTTCCATCACTCCATCACTCCCCCGGCAGACTCTCCCATCTCATCTCTGTTACCTAACCTCCCTCTCAGCCCCTAACCACGACCCACAGGGTTACCATGGCGATGCCTGGGAGAGGGGGATGATGGAAATAGTGATTAGACTCCCATGACGTGTTGGAGGCTGGCGAGGAGAGTAGAGAACTCACCTCTCTGCAGTTTGTCTGTTTGTCTTCAGGAAATCAAGCTGTGATTTCATTCCTTGTGAGTCACTGGTTGAAGCTTTGTAGTATGTGTTGAGTGCGTGTCCAGTGTGTGTTCTGTATGAGTGTGTGTGTGTGTATATGTGTGTATGCTCATGTACATGTGTGCTATGTACAGTGTGTTCATTCTCTACTGTATGTGTGTAAGAGTGTGTGCAAGTGTGTGTGTGTTTACACTATGTGTACTGCACGTGTGTAAGTGTGTGCGTGTGTGCCTAACCTGCTTTGGCGTCCATCCCACTTTAACATCTCATTAGGTAGATAAGTCTGTTGGAGAACGTCTCTGCTCCCTTAAACACATTAAGAGAGTGAACAGAGAGAGAGAAACAGAAACAGAGGGAGAGAGAGTGAGAGGAAGATGGAGGGAGAGGGAGAGGGGGAGGGACAGAGAGAGCAGTGTTCTATGGGATTACTCAGCACAGCAGGGACTCTCCCTAAGTGTTTTAGAGGGAAAGAGAGGGGGAGAGGGATAAAGAGTGGGGGGAGAGTGAGAGAGATAGGGGGAAAGAGAGAAGGACCAAGGTATGGTATGAAATATTAAACGTGGTATGGCATTAGCCAGGTATCAGTAACAACACTTTTTCTGCATTTAGCCTTTTGTAATGGGGTCTGGTAAAAAGGTGCCATTTGACTGTTTTCCTTTTCTTGCTAGTTTGGAAAGTTTGAGTTGTGGGCGCAGGATGTGGGTGGTGTTTGATTAGCATCTTCAGTTTCTATCGGTAATTGTTTTAAGTTTCGGTCAAGAGCCCTCTCCATAAAATAAAATAAACACAAATACACCTTCCCCCCTATTTTGACGATCTGAAACGCAAGTATCAAAACGCAAAGCACAAGTAACTTTGTGGGCGGGACTCCGGCTCGGTTGCTATTTTGCCGGCGGGATAAATGACTTTGCGCCTGGCGTAAATCTAAAATGGGTAGGTCCGAAGTAGCTACATTACCAAAGGGTGTGGTTTGGGCGTAACGTGCAATAAACCAATCAGAGCGTCATCTCACATTCCCTTTAAGAGCAGCGCTTGTTCCATGGCGGATTGCTATTATAACGGCGGATTTGCCAGGCGCACGCCAGGAGCGGTTCACAGCCAAGGAGACCAACGTTCTAGTCAGGGCCATAACAGATAGATAAGTGACATTGTATGGGAAAGGCAGAGCAGTTTTCTCATTGCACTAACTTGCCTGCTCATGCTGCTCATTCAAATTCTTATTCTTCTTTGTATATAGCCTACCCTATATTTTATTTTTTTAATTGTTTAGTTCTTGGAATTAGTTTAACTATTGTACTTTTTTACTTAATTTAAGACCTGTATATGTTTATTGTTTGCACCTTCCTGCCACAGTAAATTCCGTGTTTGTGTAACATAGGCTACACGGCGAATAAACCGAATTCTGATTCTGATGGAGATGGGAGAAGAAACCCACCCAAATTAGCTTCGGTTAAACAGGCGTGGGAGAAAATTGTCACAATTGTTACAAATCATGTTCACATACATAGAGATTTCTCATGAAAATCTTTGAAACATTGAAGAAATGTAACACAACAATTGTAAAACAATGTAACGTAGCTTCGCAGAAAGAAGACCCTGGCCTCGCCAGCAGTGTGCACGGACCAGGCTTGCACCCTTAAAATAGCATCTGAATAATGCGCCATTGACTTTAGACCACGTTTTTCCTGGTCAGTGGCGGAATAGTTTTTCGGAAACTGCAAAATAGCACCAGGGAACGTTTGCGCCGGAACACACCTCCTTTTTCGCTGAACCGCCCACGGGAGCGCAAGGTAATTTCAACGTGCGTCTGTGGAGGGAAAAGTCCGCTTTGCGTCGAGCGTAAACTAGGAATGAGACTTACGTCGTTGACAAAGTCAATTGCGCTTGGGTGCAAGATCGGGCCCCTTGTGTGAAGGTGTGAAAAGATTTAGTGACCATACCTCAACCTACTGTATCCCCCACAGTCTGGCCTTAAGAATGTTTCAAGACTTTCATGTTTGTACAAAAATGGACTAGTAATGAGCAGTGTATCTTTATATGGTTCAAGCCTGAATGTGCGACAGTCCAGCCACACACTTTAAACAAATTATTGCAAACAGTTATTTGAGTTGACACTGACGCAAGACAAGAAGATGTAACACTGCCACCATAGAGAAGGATCATTAACAGTGTATCACATCGCAATCCGCGAATGTCCTCTCATCTTAAACGTGCCCTTGTTTATGTAAACACCAGTTTCGTCTCTGAGCAGCTCTCTGACGGTAATGAGGAGCTAATGAACGCTTTGATTCCTCCCTTCTCTCCCTGATTCGCTCGTCTGAGGTTGTGCATCTGGTCTGCTTTCCTTTCCTAGTATGTTTTCCCTCTGTTTATCTCGTAGGTTTCACTGTTAGTCGTCCGCTCCAGTCATCTGGCTGTCACTCGTTTTGCGACGATGTGGAAACATGGCGTAGGCGTCTGATAAATCAAATCAATATGTTTATGTAGACAAGGAAGGAGGATCCCGGGGTATTCTGAACTCATAGCACTGTGGGCGGTTTTAACAGGTGTGGATGTTTTTCTGCAGGTGAGTGTTTATGCTTGTGGTTTTTTTGGTGGGAATGTGTTCTGTGTCTGTGTGTGTGTTTCTGTTGGGGTGGTCCATATGTGCAATATTCTGATCATTTGTAAAACTGTGTGTGTGTTTAAGTGTGTGTGTATAGAAAGTAAAACATATGTTACCGACAGCAAGGTCTTAACTAGGGATACCCAGGAACATTGATGGTCATTGGTTACTGAGCTTACCAGCTGGTTATGTGACCTACCATAACAACATGTACAAATACAGATACAATTGGGTCTATCCACATGACAGAAGGAGGAAAGAGGGCGCTGAAGGAAAGTGACACACACACACACACCACACTGGAGGCCAATTAAAACTGCACCACTACCCATACTCTTTAATTAGCTGTGCTCATGCCTGTCAGAGAGAGATGCTGTCATTTCATCAAAGAGTCATTTGAGGAACACCACAGACGATCGAACAGTACCTCCCGCTGTTACCTTCTGCCTGTCTCTCCACTGCAAGTCTCTCTTTCATGCACTCTCTCTCACTCTCTCTGTGTCTCTCATTCTTTTCTCTCGCTTTCTGTCTCTATTTTTGGGATTCCCTCTCTTCTCTCTCTCTTTTTTCCTCTCGCTTCATCCTCCTCCCATCCGTCCTCTTCACTCCCTCTTCCTTTTGCTCATCCTTCTATTCTCCTCTCTCTCTCCTTCTTCTTTAGTTCCCTGTCCTCACCCCTGTCCCTAGTGACAGAGTGTGTGAAGAGCTGGGCAGGGCCATTTCTCTGATACCTGTCACTCACAGGAGGTGGAGTTGGTGGCCTGATCGCTAAGCCGCTGGAGCAATCCACACATACACACTCACATACACACTCACACACGCTGACACTTACATCCTCTCACACACTCACTCACACTCATGCACACTCACTCACACAACCTGTCATTTTAAAACCGTGCCCAGTACCCATGATTGAGCCTACGCCAGGAGTGCAGCTTAACTCTGTCTAGGACAGAGTTCCCCCACTGGCTTATAGGACGTGTGTGTGTTTGCACCGCGAAAAGAGCGTTCCTGCCACTCCAGAGAGGTGACAACATCACCTCGCGCTCTGCGCTTTCACGTCGGACAATCCTTGAGACTAACTCAGTTCCCAAAGAGACTTAGGTGGGGAAATAATCTTCATAGAGGGCCAGTAGTAGCCTATTGACAAAGCCTTAAAAAAACAACCACTTCCAAATCATATTTGGTCTCTTTTCAGAGTGTGTTGCTGCCAGGGCTCACCTGTAGGAGCGGGTGACAGACGGCCAGCTGGCAGACCGAGATAAAGACCATACGCTTCCTGACTTCATGACCATGCACCCCTCCCTCCCTTCTCCTCTCCCTCCCTCTCACCCCCTTCCACCCTTCCCTCACTCGCTGTCTCCTTCTTGCTCCTGAGACGAGCGGGGCGTTAGCATGGGGGGGGGGGTATGTTGGGCGAGGATGCGCTTTCCCGGTTGTATGGTTTCCTTGTCATGCTCCTCGACTCTGACATCTGGAGCTGGGGAGGGGAGAAGGGGTGATAGCTTGAATTATGCAACAGGCTTTGGGGGTGGGGTGCACTACAGATGAGAGGACATGTCTGTCCTCCACCTCTCTTTTTTTTCTGTGTCTTATATCTCT
Source organism: Osmerus mordax (assembly GCF_038355195.1). Taxonomy (NCBI): domain Eukaryota; kingdom Metazoa; phylum Chordata; class Actinopteri; order Osmeriformes; family Osmeridae; genus Osmerus; species Osmerus mordax. The sequence continues at coordinate 2,804,080 of NC_090060.1, read as the reverse complement.
CTCTGCCTCTGTGTTTCTCTTTCTCCTTCCCTCTCTCTGTGTCACTAATGCTCCTTCTCTCTGACTCTCTCTCTCTCAGCCTCTGCATCTCTTTCTACTTTCCTCGCTCTATCATTCTTTCTTTGCTCGCTCTCTGTCTCTCTCTATCCCTTTCTCTCCCTTTCTCTATCCTCCGTCTCTTCCTTCTGGCCTGAGACCATCCCCACGTCAGATGTTTCATTTGCTAACTGCTCAGTGGTGAATAAAATATGAAACTCAATTTATTTTTTCCTTTTGAGCGGTGTTTTGATTTAAGTATGTGTGTGTCTGTGTGAGGGAGCACGTATGTGTGTCTGACTGAGTGTAATCATGTGTGTGTGTGAGTGTACTGTGTGTGTTTTCCTGCCTAAGCATGTGCATGTGTTCGTGTATGTGTGTGCGCATGCTGCGTGCACACGCATGTGTGTGTGCATGTGTTTTGATTTGTCTTTGGTCACAGTTGAGGGACCCTGCCGCTGTTACAAACAAACATGTTTGTCAATGGAGGACATGAAAGCGTACAAACGTCCGGCTGGGAGACATGAAAAGCAGCCACGTTAAATATGGAGTAAGAGAGGCCCAAGAGAGGCTGTGTACAGAGGCTGAACCACTCTCTATTCTCCCTCTCAATTATGTAGAACCCACTGAACGCTTCCCAACTGCTCTAGTCACTGGTGGTGTTTGGAGTCACATAGACATATGGATTCAGACAGTAGAGAAATTCATCATCATCACCATCAACATCTTCATCTTCCCCTTTATGAATTCAACTGTGGGAAGGTGAAGCCGGTTTAACTTTTTGTAAACTTTTTTTATTATGTAATTTCCACCTTACGTACATTTAGTCAAATTAAGTTGTTCAAAGCTTTGATGTGTGTTTGCCAGGCGAGGAGAGGAGGAGGAGAGGGACAGGGAAGACGCCATGTTGAATAATGCAGGAACAATGCTTCAGGGCTTCTGTTGTAGCCATCTAAAGACAGAAATAGGAATTTTGCTTCTCCGGCAATTACTTTTAATTGGTTAACCTTTTCACTTGTCGAAGATCACCTATTTATACTTTTGCAGGAGAAAGGTGGTGGGGAGGAGTTTCTCTGAAGAACTCCACGCTGAAGATAAGATAGAGGTGGAAGAAGAGATGACTTTTTGTGAATATGGAAAGCAGAGACAGAGACAGAAAGAAAGAAAGGAGAGAGAGAGAAAGAGGCGAAGGGGAAGTAGCAAACATCAAAAGAATGTAAATTCTCCTGGAACAGTTTCATATAAGAAACAAGGGATTTATTTCTGATACATTTTTGTGACGTAAAACTTGAAAATTTACTCAATGTAATGTTTAAAATTATGAATCTAAAAAGAAACTGTGATAAATATATGGTACAATCATGCAGTAAAACAGAATATAACAGTAACAGAAAATGTATGGAAAACACCTTCAAGTTTAGAATGGATTTTTTTTTCCATATTCTGTGTCACACTAACACATTATTACCTTGTATTCATAGTCCATAACTTTGACTTGGCGAGTTGCCAAAAGTCATTTTTATTAGTTTTCCGTCCCCTGTTTGGGAGATAAGTCTTATTGGTGAGCCCCAGTTACAAGGTCACGTGGTGCAAATGAAATCAGTGCTGTTGTCTCGGCACTGGGAACACACACACAGAAGGAGATGTTTACACTTGGTGAGTCACTCTCAATATTGCCCTGATGGAAAAGCAATATATTTTCTGTTACGTAAAAGTCATTTAAAAGTTCATATTTTCCTCATTTGCATATGTGTGTGCATGGACACACACACTCACACATAGCCATATGCAAATAATGCAGAGTAATTTACAAATAGTGTGTAGAAATTCAAAGTTAAATTAAAACACAACACGTGAAGGAGATGCAAATGTCACTCTGAAGCTATTCTGATGGAGGCAGAGCTTTTAAGTAATTCACTCCAGTACTGTTCTGTTAAGTCATATAATGTGCTTGTGTGTGTGTGTTTATGTTTTGCACCTGAATGTGAGAGTTTGTGCATAGTTATGTGTGCGATTGTGATTGGATTGCCATCAAAAGAAGAGGCCTGTTATTTGACTGCAGTTAGGAGTAGGGATGAAATGTATTGATTTAAAAAACAAGCATTGGACAAATTCATTATTGTCTCCAAGGATATTTCTCTTTAATCTAATGTCAGTAGATTACTAACAACAGCCACAATGAAAAAATGCTACAATACTTTATTGCTCTCTGTAAGGACACACTGAGGACAAGGTTGAGACACCTGACACAACATTCCCCATGCACCTCTCATTTAGAGCTAGCCCTCTCCACTAGGTTCCTCACACAGGAAGTGAATGTTCCTGACACCGGAAGAAAATGTTCCTGACACAGAAGGCGAATGTTCCTCACACAAGAAGTGCATATAGACGTGGGGCAGTGTTGTTATAGCACAGAAGGAAGAGCCAGCTGTCAGAGGCGGGACCCGCTGATACGCTCCACCCCTCTGGGGGTGACATTAAGATAAACCTGATGATCAGAGGGCAACACATCTGCTCTAGACAGATGCTCACTCATGATACTATGTGTGTTTGTGTGTGAGTTTCTGTGTGTGTGTGTTTGCGTGTGTGTGTATGTGTCTTACTGACTGTCAAAGCCACTTACACCGTGTCCTAACTGGATGCAACGCGAGCGACGGGACGCGAGCGACACGACTAAAAGCAGTTTGATTGCCTTGTTTTCAGTTGGAATGTCCTCACTGGATGCGAGCGACACGAGCGACGCGATGCTGCGCAGCGCAGCGCAGTGCGACGTCTTGGCCGACATTTTTGTCGGACGCTCTGTTTCTACTTAGTTCTTGTCGCTCGCGTTGAAAGCTCTGTAGCACATGAAGTCATAGTAACGTGGTTAGTGTACATGATGTAACAAAAGTGAATTTGACTAATTCAGTGTGGACAGAGAGCGTCTGATGCTACGCGACAGTCGTACGCTTGCATCCAGTTAAGACATGGTGTTAAAGAACTTACAGTAAATGTATCAGAAATATGACAAATACGGTCTTTCTCTCTCTACATTTATAAAGTCTTTAAATCTCTCTCATCTCGCCTGTCTGAACTCAGTCACTCTATTATGGGTTTGAAGAACCACACACACACACACATATAAAACAAACAAACAAACACACACACACATTCATCTACATATAACACACACAGAGCTAACCTAGTTAACCTCTCCATATGGGGACAAGAGAACATGAGTCATTCAAACCTCCTTCTTGTCCCTTTTTTCCCCTCCTCCTCCACTTCTCCACCAGGGAAATCAAGCCACCCACTCATCCCTCGCTCTGTCTTTCCCTCCCTCCCTCCCTCCCTCCCTCCCTCCCTCCCTCCCTCCCTCCTTGTCTCTGAGGGCTGCGCCCGACTATCAGGACCACAGCGGTTCTCAGCAGCCAAACTCTGCAGCACAAGATTCTGTCCTTTTGTTTTATTTGCAAACTACACTGCATTTTCGGTTGGCTTAGTGGCATTGTGCAGTTAACAAGCTGCAGTTTATGTTAAAATGTCTATGTATTATTTACCACATGAATGTATATGGTTTAGAGAAGTTTTTGTTGCATGGGTTTTGTGTGTGTATCTATGTTCCCACTCAAAAACAAGGATGGATCTCGAGAGCAATCACACCAGATAATTACGTACCAAAATATGACTGGCCTTTTCACGACAAGTGTGTGTGTGTTTGGATGTGTATGCATGGCTCTCTATGATTGTGTGTGCTTGTGTCTGTGATTGCGTACGTGCTTGAGTTTGTGTGTGTGTAACAATCCATGTGGCCTTTCCGACTTCCTCAGTTTTAATAAAACCTCCAGACTTTTAATGATGACAGTGTGGCGGTGTGTAATATTCACTATAGATGGCTTAGCTAATATAACTTTTATGGCAAACAGAGAATCTGATTCTTATTATGAACAGGCTCCCTGACACATTTAAATGTTCTTATAACTTCTCTTTCAGTCCTCCTATTTTGGATTAAGCTTCCTCATTCCAAACTTGTCTAAACAAATACTTGGAAAAGACACAGTATTAGTAAAGCAATACCTGTCAAAATCAACACATCCCTCCAGAAATAAAACAAACATGCCTTCCTCCTACCTTGCCTTGCCAAAGGCCAGTGCAGATGTGGTGCCGTGTCCAATGCTTCAAAACAACTTTATTTAAACCCTTGACCAAGTCAGGAAGGCAGCAAATGGAGGGTGTTCGTGGAGGGTGTTCTCTATGAAAAGAGGCACTGAATGAGTGTGTGTGTGTGTTTGGTGTTTCAGTATTATTGCCTGAGGCACTGAGTCATTGGTGTGACCTCTCCGAAGGGACCACGGAGACCCACAATCTGAGGGCCCTCTCTCAAACACGACCACCGCAAGCAGAGCTCTGTGTGTGTGCGTGTGTGTGTGAAGGAGGATTGGGGGGCAGAGAGGGGACAAGCAAAGAGAGAGAGATGAAGATGGAGAAAGAGCGATGTAGATGGAGAGAGGGAAAGACAGAAAGAAAGCGAGGGGAAAGACAGAGATAGAGAGAAAGAGAGGGAGAGAGAGAGAGACAGGGAGGGAGGAGATGAACGAAGAGAGAGAGAGAGGGGACTCTCAAAGGTATTTCTTGCTTGCTGAGACATGCTGGAGAACAGCAGGTGTTGCCTTGGCATCTCACAGCCCAAACCTCTTTGCTGTCTCCCCTGGGTGTGTGTGTTTGTCTCTTGACAGATACTGTGTGTGTGTGTGTGTGTGTGTGGGCGTGTGTGTGTGCGTGTGTGCTCGGCTAACCCGCCCAAGGGTTGCTACCGGGGTTCCGTCTTGGCATGGGGGAATGGGAGTCTCTCACAGAACAAGTCAGGGGTGAACACACACAAACACACACACACACACGCACAGTCTGTCAAACCAACACATATGCAAGACAGATTACCATTGTTTGTTTTTTGATTTTTACTTTTAAAGGCCTACATGCATACTCACAACCTCACAAACGTACACACCCGCATACACACTTACACATGCACACAAACGCACACACACACAGGTTATTATTGATCTTGGTGTATGGGGATGAGGTGTGAGTGATGCTGGTGTTGTACTGACCTGCCGGCCAGTGCTCCATCCATCAACAAGAGAGCAAAACTTCTCTCTCTCTCTCACACACACACACACACACAGTCTGGACTTAATCACACACAGACACCCACACACTTGCATGCACACAGATTATCACTGGCAGGACATCTAAAACACCTTATTCTGCTCAATTTGTCCTCTTCAGCTCAGCCCCCACTTAAAAAAGCAGGAGTAAAAAAGTTACCTCAAACCAACAAAGTTCCATAAACATTATGGATCCCTTCTGTTACAAACTTTTCTCTTTTTCTTCCAACCCCTCCCTTCCTCCCTTCCCCTCTCATCTCTGTCCTCATCCTGGTGTGGTGGATATGAGAATGAAGGGGATGAAAGAGAGACAGAGAGCTCCTTTATGGTTGACTGTGACAACAATGCAGCAGAGTCATGAACTAAGGCAACTCGTAAGGGTTGTATCACACAAGAAGAGTGTTCAAAAACACATTTGTTCCTCATGGTTTTCATCTTGCTGACTGAACTGATTCTCTTTTCTTGAGGGGAAATATAGTCATCATCTCCAATGTTTTTGTTCCAAGTGCTTATCTGTACCAGTATATCTGATGTCATGGCACACTGGGCAGAGAGACGACAAGCCACGTCCATTGGTCAGGCTTTGTCCTCAAGAGGGGCATTAGGACCTCTCTGATCTAACCCTCCAGTGTGGCATGCAACAGTACAACCCTCGCGGCTCGCTGAAACGTACAAGTGGATGTGTGACATCATACCAACGCAGCTGCAGGACGCTACAGGAGCACGGTGTCCTGGCTGGTCACATCGCTGAAGAGGCCTAGAGGTGGTAGATATTAGCTGGAAGACAGAATTGGACCACAGCTTAAAGCCTTACCCAATTCAAATCCAAATTCAAACATAATACCACAATATATTCATATTTAACACGTTTTTATAAGAGTACATCCAGGAGTTTTCTAAAAGGGCCTTTTGGAGACTCCAAAATGACCCTTTGTAACAAAGGTCAAATACTTAGGATAAAAAGGTATTATTTTTCATAATTGTTATCTCTAATGAAAGGTGGTACTTAGAACTATCATATATTATAGCTAAATCCCCCATTAGTATTGCTGAAACATAAAAAACATGAACACATTGGAGTGCTTTATCTGATTCAGCAGTTTTGACGCACAAAGAACACTGCTTCTGTCCATCCAGTTTGCACCAAGGACTTTTATTTTGAAGGCTCCACAGATACCTATCATGTTGGTTATTAGCATTTGCAGCATTTCCTTAGCTACAAGGCTAACAAGCTCATTTCAGAGCCAGTCAAAGCCAGTTTGAGAAATTTGTTTAGAACGAAATTGTGTGGGGAGGGGGGGCGGGGGCATGGGGGGTGGCATGGGGGGGGGGGGGGGGGCATGGGGGTGGCAGGACACACAGACCTAGTTGGCTTTAGAAGGCTGTCACCAGGGCATGGAAGCTCCAATTGGGTCAAACACAGTGTCAATCGAAAGGGCAGAGTGTAGCGGCCATTTTGACACTCTCCAATCGTAAATACTTGAAGCACTTCTCCTCCTATGAGCAATTGCAATGAGCAAAAAAATTATTGGCGAAGGCAGAATGAAGCAACAAGAACGTGGCTAGGTCTGGATATAATTTATTGTTTTGGACAAACTACTCGACACGGTTAGATAGTTTGGACTTTTGGGAATGTAACCAGTCAATTTTTTTTCGGATTGTTTGCATACCTGGACTAGGCAAAACCTTTTAGGGTGAGTAGAATAGTTTACTTTTGCTTTGTTTACATATTTACCTTTACCTTTAGTCATTTAGCAGACACTCTTATCCAGAGCGACTTACAGTAAGTACAGGGACATTCCCCCCGAGGCAAGTAGGGTGAAGTGCCTTGCCCAAGGACACAACGTAATTTTCACAGCCAGGAATCGAACTGGCAACCTTATGATTACTGGCCCGATTCCCTCACCGCTCAGCCACCTGACTCCAGACTATTTATGACTGGACAAAGACGTTGGTAATACTTGCTGTTGCGACTTGATCTTGAAATGGTTTCCATAAGTACAAGCACAAGAATCATAGCTTTCCAACGATTTATTACATGTGTAGCAGTCTAAAAAATATATTTGTTAAAATTTAGTGCGCAGTAACTGGTGGAGGAGGGGGCAGCGTTTATGGCCCGCGGGTGGGCCCGGACCGAAATCAAGGCTGCCTTGTCAGATTCCAGAGTGGTTCAGAAAGGATACGCCCACCACTTCCGGGTCATGGGGTCAAAACTCTTTCACCCTACACTGTCACATCATTTTTTTGTACACATTCAACAGCTAGCTGAAGACATTTGAACCCATAACCAACACCCAATTTTAAAAGTGGGATGTTAACTAAATTACTAACAAACACACTAATAATTATCGATCAAATTATTTAGGAGTAATGTCGTGATTTCTTGAAGGGACATAGCATGTCGGCAACATAACAATTAAATAAAAACGTCACAATTTTCTTTATGAACAAACAAATCTCTTCCTCTAATGAGTGATTGTGTTTGCTTGAAGGCAAGAATTGGTGCCTGTGTGTGGGTGTGTGTGTTGGTGTGTGTGTGGGGGGGTGTGGTATGGATAGAGAATTCTCCTCCATATTGAGCTGTTTTGCCTGACTGCGGCGAGACTCCATGATTTGCCTGTTCCATCACTATGGGGAGTCCTGGCAGGTGCAGTGGGGTGTGTGTGTATGTGTGAGAGTGATTGTTTCAGGTTGGCTGTGTGTGAACCAGACATGTTTTATTCTCAATGACTTGCTATTTGTATTCTCAGAAAACTGTCTGTTGTGTTTTCTTGTGAATGGTTCACCAGATTAATATTGTTTTGGTGAGAGTGGCAGTTGTTGCATATGCACATATCTTGGCTTGTTCTTCATGTGTGTTTGTTTCACAGGCCTAGAGAGAGGGGCAGGCTGTCAAGCCTGCTTCTTCTCCAGCTCAGGGCTGTCCAGCTCTCACTTCCTGTTGTACAGCTCTCACTTCCTATTCCTCCTCCAGCTCATGGTTTTGTTGTTAGGTTCTGTGTAACAGTAGGCTCTGCTGAGTGACTGCAGCTTCACAAATTGCTAACCGAGTTGAACTTTTGCAATTTGTACCAGCACTCGATAGCACTAGCAATTTGAGGCAGCAATGCATGATAACATGAGTCAAGCACCAGAAGAACTGAACAACACAAACAAATTGTGATTTTTTATTTGTAATTTTTACTCTGAGAGAGGGTGGATCAGAGCACACCAAAAAAGGTACCATGGGTTTAGATGATATAAACTCCTGAGAATGATGTGAGTGTGTGTGTGTTTGTGAGTGTGTATATCCCACACATTAGCCACCTGTCCAAGTGGACCTGGTTCTGATCCAATCTGCCACTTTAATTCTCACTCTTTTTCTGTCTCTCTCTCACACTCACACAAACACACATACACACATCTGCCATGGCTCTCCTGGGCTTTTCGGCAGAACTCTGGTAACCGCCAGCAACTGGCCTTGTTTACTTTTGAGATGAATGGGACAGATCTCTGCTCATCTCGCTGCACAAAGTCCCCTTGTCTCCTGGACAGGTGGTGTAAGCATGTGTGTGTGTGTGTGTGTGTGTGTTTGAGAGATCCAAAAGCAGGTGTTCCATTCTCTCCAGTTCTATTGTCTCCCACCATACTTCTTGATCAGAAGCTTCTGATCGAGGTCATGTCTGACACACGGGCAACGAGGGATTACAAACCCACATCTCCATCTTCTCTCACTCTGCCCATCCTTTCCATCCGCAGACACTCACTAACCTCAACCTCTGTGTGTGTGTATGTGTGTCTGTGTTTTTAAATGAGGGGAGAGATGTTTTCCAACTCAGTTCAGCCAGTGGGTCTATGGTCAGCTATGGAGAGTGAGTTTTGCATTCAAGCTGCGTTCTGGCACTCAGAGCCAAATCCCTTCTCTCTAAAGGGATAATACAATGCTGACCCAATAACTGTTTTAATTGAAGCCTGTATTTAGAGCACTTCCTGCGGGGGCATTTTTGTGCAGACGTCCATGTGTGTGTGTACGTGAATGTGTGTGAGACACTGTGTGTGCCTATATACTGTACCTTCCCTGTGCCCTTTGCATGTATGCATGTTTGTATGTGCGAGGACATGTGTGCTTGTGTGCTTGTGTGCGAGTGCGCGTGCACTATGACCAGCTAGTATCTAAGAAAGCAGGTCACTCTCTCATCAACTCCCAGGGCTTGTTCCTCTGAAGCTCTTCAACATGTATAATTGATCTTTATTGTCAAGAGTCTTCATCAACTATTGACTCTAAACAGCTCCCAGATATTTATAGTTATAGTGTACTGGTACTGCTAGTTGTAGTCAAAGATAAGTAAGTACTGTTGGTTGTGTTTAAATCCTCACGTGAACTTGTATGATGGCAGGAGATCTAGCTCTGACATGTTTTCGAGTTCTTCAATGTCTTCATGGTTTGAGAAATAAGTCATGTTGAGCACAGATGAAGGTGTGTATGTAGAGACAGAGGAAGAGAGGTACAGAGACTGCTGGGATGTGACAAGGAGGCCAGAAGGAGGGGCCCCCTGATAGAGGGAGGTAGGAGGGGACTGGCACTGTAGGTCTTCATCTTCACAGTTTTTTTTTCTGATTGCTAAGGCACTATCCTTTATACATTTACCCTCTTACTGTACGGGCGTGGATCAGCATGTTACATTCCCCTTTCCCGCCCTACGGCACACCTTTCTCTGGGGGAGGGTATGTAGCAAATGGGGATCGTCCGAGAACTTGTTAAACTGAATGAATTCTGATTCTGATTCTGATCAGAGGCTATATTGGCCCTAGCCAGGCAGCGGGTTAAAATCATCTTGCATGCCTGATCCACCCCTGGCACGCATAAACTGAAATGTATAGGCAGGCTTCTTCCATGGCCTTGTAGTGAGGTCAGCCCGACCACACAACGCCAACATCTTGCCACATCTGAAGAGTCTGATTTGATCACATCAGACAAACCTAATCAACCCTCGTGACACCCTCAGTATCAGAATGGGTTTTATTCGCCATGAAAGTTTGCACAGACAAGGAATTTGCTTTGGCAGGAAGGTGCAAACATTAAACATATAGGAATCTAAATCACTATCATTATAGTGATTGCAACACTTTCTGGACGATTCTACAGAATAACTCAAAACGCAATTCTAATTGCGACCTGACTGAGATCCCGCAGACTCAGTCACATGACCCTGCAGCGCAGCCGCGCATTGACTTCAGATTCTTCAAATGGGTCATTGATCAACAGTACCGGTCCTAGCACATTTGACGCCCTAGGCAAGATTTATCACACGAGCGCCCCCCCTAACCCCCCCCCCCCCCCCCTCCCCGGGAGCGCAAATCGGGGTGGTCATCCAACTTTTTGGAAGATGACGTTATCCCAAACAACAACGTAGCGAGGCTATTCTCGTTGTGCTGCCTCCCTCTGGTCAAGCTGACACACACTCTCTTAGACCATCAAGGAAACCAAGGAGGAACACAGTGTTATAGGGTCCAAGAATGGCATGGCAGTGGAGTACCCCTCGTTGGCTGATGGCCGTGCACATAGTGACGTTCCCTCCTCGCTGGCCAGGGACATTCACAATAGCCCGATGGCCAATTATGTTCCTCCACCTCCTCCACCTCCTGGCCTATATCTTCGTCTTGCTCGGGTTACGGCTGCCATTTCACCAGGAGGCATATTTGCGTCCTGGTTTACGCCTTTTTTAACAGGCGGAGAATTTTCACCGCAAAATAGAGGTGCGCTTTCACAGGCTTTTTTAGTACATACCGTGGAATACATAATTAGGCGCACTTTACGCATCCCCTCCCATCTCTTTATGGGAAACTCCCATTTTCACCTTGACCCTCCCATGAATGCATATGCATGACAAGGAAAAGCGCAATTTGCCATTTTCAGTTCCCGCGACAGGCAGTCTGTGCTTTTACCTCAATGCGGCATGTTTGTCGCATACCTCGCCATGCTTTTACGTGCAAATTGCGAAAACAAATACGCCTAAAGTGGGCACAAAAGTGTTAGTACATGAGGCCCTTAGTGTTTCCACATGGGTATTTGTGTGCTAATTGTGCCCAAGCTGTGCTGACTTGAGTGAACAATATTGAATGCTAGTTATTTCTTATTGACCACATGGTGTAGGCAATGAGAAATGAAGGTATTTGTGTGTAGAGTTTTGCAGAGACAGTTCAACCAATCTGACTAATGTCTCAAAACAGGGGAATAGTGGGATATGGGTGTGCTTTTTGATAAATGGCATTATGGCTTTGAAATGTTTGTTCAAAAGCCTGGTCATAGTGTTTAAGCAATCCAGACAATGTAAACTCAAATAAGTACACACACACAAAAAAAAAAAAAACACACACACAGGTAACATCTGAGTGTTTATGACAGATGGTCGTCACTCTGAAGACTCTGTAAACCATTACACTTCCGAGGGAAGCACCTAGCAGGAACGGAATATCATTTCTCCCCTCTCCTCTTATCTCCTCCTCTCCTTTCTTCTCCTCTCATTCCTCCTCTCCTGAAAAGAGAGAGAAACACCGGGGGTGGAAATGAGCTAACTGACCTATAATAGAGAGAGAGACTTGGCACAGCGCTGGGTAAACTGGGGTGAAATTACACAGATAAATAAATACAATGAATGCAGCGATAAGGAAAAGACAGCGAGGAAGGAAATGTATAAATAGATAAACAATGACAGGAAGAAAGAGAGAAGGAGGGAGGTAAAGAATGAGTGGCTGCCGGATACCTTGAGCACTGTGGTTATTAGACTTTGGGGGTTGTCGGCCATGGAGAGACAAGATTCAACAGATTGAAATGGAAAAATCTGGTGCTCACTTATGTTTACTTACATTAAAGTGTGATCAAAGGGAACATGGCCTGTGTGTGTGTGTGCTTGCATGCGTGTGTGTGCTTTTATATTTGTGCACTTGTAAGTGTGTGTGTGTGTGTGTGAATAAGTCTCCAGCTGGTGACAGGAGAGAAAGAGACAGAGGTAGAGATACCCAAAGTGACGGAGACCGATAGAGATTTCAAAGGGCTCCCGTTTCTTATCAGCAAAGGTCAGTCAAGCAATTACGTGACACATTGATTTATCTTCTTAAAGTGGACAAACATACATACACACAAACACACACATACACACACACATACATACACCACACACTAACACATTCACACACTAGAGCCCCCCAGTGATTGTTCTCGATGGATGTGAGAGTGCTACAATCATTATTACCTAGAATGTGGAGAGGCTTGTTTTTAGCCTATCTGCATATCACAATGTCCCTCCTACAGGGCTCCTAAATCTATGAGAGCTTCCATCCATCAACCAGAGCAGCTGGACTCTCGTCACTGGGAGAGACACGTCAAAAGGGGAGAGAATCAAACATCTGTCTTCCAAAGGTTGTTGACTGAACACATTCATATCCATCCATCCTTCCTCCCAACCCTCTCTTGTCTCTCTCTTTCGTTTTCTCTAAATCTATTTCTCTCTCTATGAATCCATTTCTCTCTCTCTCTACAAATCAATTAATTATGTGGGTATCTTTGTACAAATTAGGTGAGAGAGTGCACTGTTACGTAGAGGGGAAATAACTCATCTTTTATCATCTTTGTGGGTCAAGATGATGTTATATGTTTATATGGAGAAAAGTGTACCGTCCAGCCAGCCGTTAAGGGACCCATGAAGGTATGTTAAAACACAAAAACTCTCTCTTTCTTTCTGTATCTCTCTACTCTCTCTCCCTCTCTGCTTACTTTCACATGTACATTTTGCTGCTGTGGCTAAGTTATTTTCTTCTGTTTGGTTTGTAGAATTAGAAGTGAGGTGAAGTGGAGGGAAGTTCAGTTTGACAGTATTGCCCTAAAAAAAAAGCTCAGTTAACTCAAGATTGTTGAGTCCAGAGCGAAAAGAACAAGCAAAACTGGCAGCGAATTATTTTTGGAATATGTCAAAATGCTTATCCAAACAACATCAACTAGAGAGGGTACAATTTCTGGGGAAATTGTAGGGTGTGCTTGCTTGCGTCGGTTGCACAGGGGTCCGTTTTTGAATGACATTTTTACAACTGATTTATGTATATTTTATATGAAAATGCATACTTATTATTTATAAAGATTAAATAGATTTAAAGGCATTTTTTTTTGCTGCTCATTTACAACTGAAAATACGAGTGAAGTGTAGAATGAAATAGATGTCTTCTCATTTCCCCTGCAAGAGGCAGCCTCATCGTTGAATCAAAACGAATAAATTTGGCAGACCGGTGTAAAAATGGACCTAATCTCTATGACTTAAACGTCATTTTAAGTTTTTCCCTTCTCGTAATATTTTCAGGCATGTAGCCTACTCATTGCATTCATTCATTAATAAAGAACCCCCTTTGAAGATTATTCTACGACGTTACCCGGCAGTAGAAGATGGAATCGCGATTCAGACAGTCCCATCTGCTAACTGAAAATATGCCCCCCAAAACGTAAATAAGCTTGACATTTATTTAGTGGAAAATCGCTCATTCATAAAAAGCTCAGTGGTAGCGATCATTGTCAGTAACAACGCAAAATGCGATATAGCCCTGTGTGGAGAAGCTGCCCCGGTAAATTGTACTACTACGGTACAGTACTAGTAGACTACTGCTGTGTTCGTCTTGGTAGCGATTGCGTTGGTTGAATTGGATTTAACGTTCCGTTGTACGGTTTAGGCTGAAATTAATTATTTTCATGAACAGATTGGCAACGTTTAGGCTGTGGCAATGAAGTTCAGGTTAGTAGTTAGATAGACTTTTGATTAAGTAAAGGGAGTGCCGAACATGTTCTGTCGCCGTTTGACTTCCTACAGCTGTGTAGATGTTTTTGTAGTGTCTCGCGTAGGCTACAGCATTGCAGTGAGCAACACTGGTTTGAAACCACAGGTAATGATAATTTCACCCCCAAATCGTTTACTTGTAATGTAATGTCATAATAAATCCTACAACGAAAATGTATTTGTGAGGAATGTTTATTTTAAAGATTGAAAACAGATGCATCATAGACCACTGTAGTATGTGTTTCCCGGGCAACAGAGGCTAATGTCATGATGCTAATGCTTCAGTGAAATAGTAGACTACCGTTTCCAAAAGTAGATGTGGGCCTACTTCCTTAATAATATCAGCTAATATTGTACATTACATTTCATAATTGTGTTTCACATCACAAAGTAAAATGAGTAAATAGTTATCACCCTGGCCTCTTTGCTTGTGGCGTTTCTGCAGCTGCCTTGCAGTAAAGCTATAGTTAGCCTAGCTATCCCCCAAGTTAACAGATGTGAAACGAATGTTCTGCTACAGGTAGTCACGCGTGTTTTCGTGACGTTAGTGACGTAGTGACGTTAGTAACGTCAGTGACTGTGGCTAGCAAATTAGCCACCGTTAGCTTCACTTTTCACCACAAAAACGCAATTTCTACTTAAACCATGCAACGGAACGTAAATAAAAATACAACCAACGCAATCGCTACCAAGACAAACCTTTTGACACCGCCGTTGTGTATGTAGTCCAAATATTGACTGATCCTTAGGGGGGCGAAAATAAATAAATAAATATATATGTGAGAGAACAAAGGTTGTGCTCTCGCCGAAGGCTTGAGCACACCCAATAAATATATATGTGAGAGAACAAAGGTTTTGCTCTCGCCGAAGGCTTGAGCACACCCAATTACTGCACTTAGTTGTATTAAAAAAAGGACACCTGCAAAATATTAATTTGGCAAAGTGCCCGGTTCTTGAGATAATCGTGGGAAACTAGCTGCCCTAAAATCCCATTCAAATGTGGATACACAGACAGGCAGGGAGACAGACAGCAAACAGAGATTCCTGGCATTATTAGAGAGATCAGTGAAAAACACTTGTGGCTTTTTCTGTGAGAGGGCATAGCAATTTGCTGTAAAGTTTTGTCATACATAGTATTGTAAACACACACACACACAGGTGTCCAAATATGAAGGCCTACAGCATGAATGTAAATCCGAACATAACACACATTCATACAAATGAGGGGAAACTCTTTCCTTGAGAGAATTTTTTACTTTTCCCCCTACTTGTGTTGATATTGTTTTGTATTTGGAAAACAGATCCATACATTTACATTTACATGTATTCATTTAGCAGACGCTTTTATCCAAAGCGACTTCCAAGAGAGAGCTTTACAAAGTGCATAGGTCACTGATCATAACAACAAGATAGCCAAAAAACATTGCGAGTAGCTAAAACATGAAGCACACATTGTGAACAACCAAAGTAAGTGCCAAAGGGAAGAACCATAAGAGCATGTAGTTAAACATACATTTGGATACTTTTGTGTGTGTTTACAGTATTACATGTTTAACAAAACTTTATTGTAAACTTATTAGCCCTACATACATAAAAAGCAAACACCTCAAATGCTTTTCATTTATACTATCAGTGCGTAGTTTGTGCTTCATGTGCATATCAAATGTTGTGTTTGTGTGTACGGTTTGATGCAAAAATAGTTTTAAGGGTTTGAAGAGTTTTGCAAGAATTGTTTGCTTTTGCAAGATAACTATAATGTTTTAATGGTTTGATGTAAGGTTTTGTGATGTGTGTATTGTTTTGCAAAAATAGCCAATGGTTTCAAAGATAGTGCCTTAGCAATCAGAAACAACTGTAAAACTCATGCTATGAAAGTCTAAAGCTCTAATGTCTATAGTTAAATAGAACACCTATGTAACTGCCATTGCGAATATAAAATGACAGAGAATGGCTGTGTGTGAATATAAGCATGTGTGTGTGTGTGTGTGTGTGTGTGTGTGTGTGTGTGTGTGTGTGTGTGTGTGCGTGCATGTGTGTGTTGATTGACAGCTATCTCATTCCCTCATAATGACAGAGTGCCTTGGGAGCACTTCTGTGTGAATGGTCTCCCTGGCAATTTATAGGTTTTAATCTCAGTTACCCCTCTCTGCCAGCTCTCTCTGTCAAGATGACACACATGCACACACACGCACTCATACACACATCTAAATGCAACCTTTTAACCATAACCCCAAACCTAACCAAGTATATCAAACTAATTTTATTCAAATGCCATTCTATTTTATACTCTACATTCTATTTTGACTCAAGAACATCCCAGATTCAAATTTACATAAGCACAAATTTATATATTACACACACACGCATACAATACAGTAGACACACACACACACAATCTAACTATGGTACAACCTTTTCATCCAATGCATTACTAACTCTCAGTCTCACTGCAGCAGAGAACAAACTTTGCCAAATGGTTTATTACATGCTGCCTGTGTGTGTGTGTGTGTGTGTGTGTGTATGTGTGTGTGTGTGTGAGTGCCAAATGGTTTATTAAACATTGCTGTCTCCTACAGTGAGCCACCATTCTCATGGATTCTGTTCTCCTTGGCACACTAAACACAGCAGGCACACACTTGAGACGTTCACACACACACACATACACACGCGCATACACACACGAACATACACACACACACTGAATATGAAAATGGATAATAGCAACAGCAAATATCAACAAAAGTGTGCGCACACACATATGAACACACATCACACGCACATGTTCACACACAAAGAATGAGTTTATCACTGACTTCAGGTAATGGACAGAAAATAAATTAACTTTACAGTGAGAGTATTTCATGTGACATAAGGCAGTGTAAAACAATTACAAACCCTTTGAATGGTTTTAATTGACTTGTGGAGAGGCCACTTCAGTTTAAACTCATTCATAAGTCCTAACAATGGCCACTTAATTTAATTTAAGATCAAAATGTAAATTAAAGAAAATTCGTCATCAAATATTCTCTGTTCCTAACTGCAACACTGCAACACACCACCCCCTCCATCACGTCATTCACATTTCTTTACACAAGAAATGCCATTTCAACAGCTTCTTAAGTGTTTGGTTGTTTTAAGTCTGGAAGTGTTCTGTATTCATAATGTAAATACAATAAATGCAAGTGTAACATACTGTATATTACATATTTAATATCTGTATGCATTCTACATCGGTACCAGTTCTAAATCTGTATCTAAGTATTCCATGTCAGAAACAAGTCTTCAAGTATTTTATATCAGTATCCTCATTTCAACTCTCCTTGTTGAGCAGTATGTTATGTGAGTATGGGGATCAGATGGCTGAGCGGTTAGGGAGTCGGGCTAGTAATCTGAAGAGCGCTGGTTCGATTCCCGGCCGTGTCAAATGACGTTTCGTCCTTGGGCAAGGCACTTCACCCTACTTGCCTCGGGGGAATGACCCTGTACTTACTGTAAGTTGCTCTGGATAAGAGCGTCTGCTAAATGCCTAAATGTAAAATGTAAATGTGCCAGTAACAGAAGAGAATAGATTTGAATCCTAATTTTATCTATAGAATTACAGTTCGCTGTGGGAACCGTTTGGGACCATGGTAAAGTCTTTAGCACACATGACTGTGTCGATGGTAAGTCTGGACTTACAGTTTTTTTTTTATTCGCTTTGGTACTATTTTCACAAGTATGTGGTAAAACCTCACAACTGTTAGTACAAAACTCAAAGCAGATCATCAAAAAGTCAGTTTTTTCAAACATGTAATCACATGTTCAATTGACAAAGTACAATGCACAAAATTACACAATCACTTTTTCACCACACCTAATCAGTGTGTCATCAAAGAAATACCTTTCATATGAAGTAATTGTCTTTCACAATGCAATGCTCACAATACTTTTGATATGCTTCTCATCTAATTTGCGTAAATACATTTGACCAACACTTAATCCAACTGATCTTACTGTAATGTTTAATCACTGAACCGTTTGGTAAACCTATATATTTTCATTTCAGCAATAAACTGTATATTGATTTTGAGAACTACAGAAATAAAATGTGTTTTTGTACGAACATATAAATTAACCACACATGATGAATACTCGTTATTGCTACTTGATTTCAGATTGGGGTAACCACAATTGGTCATTAGATATACGTAAAAGTGGGTGGCAATTTCTTTCAACATAGCAGGATAGACAGCAAGGAATAGGAAGAGCTTGTGGACAAGGGATCCGTCAGAGAGGTGGGCATGGGCACCAACAGAGAGGTCAGAGAGGTGGGCATGGGCACCAACAGAGAGGTCAGAGAGGTGGGCATGGGCACCAACAGAGAGGTCAGAGGGGTGGGCATGGGCACCAACAGAGAGGTCAGAGAGGTGGGCATGGGCACCAACAGAGAGGTCAAAGAGGTGGGCATGGGCACCAACAGAGAGGTCAGAGAGGTGGGCATGGGGCCTCTAAATGTTATGTTTTGTTCTCATTTAGTTACATAATAGAAAGTATACCTATGTTACAATTATATCTGAAAAATAGTAAAAACTACGTAATTTGCCCAAATGATTGTAGACGATGTCTTCATTGATAATTCCCTTGATTAGACATAGGATGGATATTTTGGAAATTATTATTGACTATGTAAATGTAAGTAATGTAAGTGTATTGCCTAATGTGAAACTGTGTAATCTGTCTTTTACATAGTACTGGAACATATTAATTTCAGCACTTCTAAGGCCGATTTGAAACATGTATCTTGCATTGTTTGCTGTTGGATGAACTGATTGTTAAAAGTACTAAACTGAGTGATTACATGTTTGAAAAAATAGACTTTTTGATGATCTGCTTTGAGTTTTGTACTAACAGTTGAGAGGTTTTACCACATACTTGTGAAAATAGTACCAAAGCGAATAAAAAAAACTGTAATCAGAAGGTTGCCGGTTCGATTCCCTGCCATGCAAAACTGAAATGACGTTGTGCCCTTGGGCAAGACACTTCACCCTACTTGCCTCGGGGGAATTGCCCTGTACTTACTGTAAGTCGCTCTGGATAAGAGTGTCTGCTAAATGACTAAAATGTAAAACAATTTAAAGATGGGAAGATTCTTTCCCAGTCTCCTTACCCATTCCTTCCTCACCCTCACTATTCTTCATTGTGTGTATGTGTGTAAGTATGTCTGTCTGTGTGTGTGTGTGTTAGTCAAACAGAGGACGAAGGATAATGACAGTGTGTGAGGCGAGGAGGAATAATTGATATTACATGATTAACTGTTGTAATTGGCCTGTCTGTCATTGCTGATTAGACCAAGGCTAGGGAAGATTGGGCCGCCTTCGACGCTTCCCCTCAAATAACATCCTCCATTGTGTGTGTGTGTGTGTGTGTGTGTGTGTGTGTGTGCGTGTAAAATCTTGTTTAACTACCCTCGTTGGGACCTCCCTACAAGAATAGAAGACATAGAATAAAAGTACCTTGTTTGTGCCCCACAACTTCAAGTGCTATGTCTGTGGGGTTTCAGGGAGTTGAGTGTGAGAGGTATAACTAATGTTTCTGGGTTGGAATTACATTAAGGGTTAAGGTTAGGGTTAGGATTAGACATAACACAATTTTGATTGGGAGTGAATATTCGGTACTCACAAGGATATAAAAACAAACCAGTGTGTAAGTATGTGTCTATGTGTGTATGGGCTGCCTCTCTGGGACACAAGAAGGAATGTGCTCATCAAGCAGTGACAATTTAGATGTGATAAATAAGCGGGAAATGATTCATGTTGGAGAGATCAATCAAGGTCTGGATTTGACTGGAGTCTTGCTGGGTATGACGTTGTTTAGCATAGCTGAGCCATTTCTCATGTCTTTTTTGAGACAACTTTTTGCGATGCCCTGGTTCACTATAGACATATCTAGGGAGGGCGAATGTATAAATGGGCAATTAATCAAAGCAGGACTCCACTTTTCCATCAAAACAAATCAATGTAGGGTTTGTATGCCTTCATAAATTTGGAAAACCAGTTTATAGAAAAGCACTGGTGCATAGAGGTGCATTAGAACACAGTTAGAAAGGAGAGAATGGAAGATATTTGAGGTTGAAGTTCAAGGGAACTTTTCACTTTTCAAAAATGTCATTGTATTCAGAGAAAGTTGTCGCTTAAAAATTTAATTTTGGAAGGAAATGATTTTTTTTTAATCAGCGCCTAGCTCGAGGGAATGTGGGGAGCCAGAGAGATATAGAGAATTTATTTGTGCTCCACTTTAAGCTTGACATTGTTCCTTAAAGGTGTGCTCCACTTCCAGGGATATATTCATACACTCCAGGCTTTGTTGTGCAACAGCAACACTACAAGCTAAGCTATACACGTGTAAAGCACACACACACACACAAGTATTCACACACTATACTTTCCTGAGTTGCATCTTTGTCTGTTATGTTTGTCTTTAGTCTAAGACAATTTCTGATCATTCCAGTTCCTTTAAAAGTGAGGTATAACAGGCCAAATACTGAAAACAAGCTGATGTTAAAAATATAGACCTTAAAACACTGTGGCTGACTGGTTGTGTCTAAAGGAAATCACCACATGGCAACCAAAAAAAATCATGTATTCAGCCTGGAATTTATGTGTTCAAACTAATGTATTAGTATTTATTTTTTCAGATTAAAGACTTATTTTATCTTCATACCTACATTTGATTGCTTAATAATATGTATGTGTGTATGTGCAAGTGTGCGTTTGGTGTGGTTCATGCATTTCCGGTGAAATGCTTGTATCCTCCAAGGATGATGAAGACTCCACCAGCCTATCAAGGCCCATTAGAAGGTTAATCGACAAAGAACCTCTTAAAATACATTAGAATGCATGAATATTCATCACAAAATATAACTCTTTACAAATACAAATGGCCTAGGCTCAAATCGTTAAACCTCACTCTCTGAAATAAAAACCTGCATTAGATCTTATTTAAAGAGAGCAATTGTCCTCAAATTCTCATAATGAAGACAAATAAAGTGGCTTGAGATGCTAGCAGCTAAATTGCTCTCTATTAAAGGTAAAGAAAGATAGAGAGGGAGTGAGAAAAAAACAGAATTACTAATTTATTTGTCTTTGCTCGGAGCTACTTTTGATTCAAGAGAACCTTTCTTTGTTCCCTCAAATAAACGATGTAAATGCTTAAAATATTAAACCAAGGTAACTGAGGCCGACAATTTGACTGCGGGCATTTGAGACAGCCAAAGATTAAGTTCTGAGCCAGAGTCCTAAGTCTATGTTCAATCTAGTAAAGTTTAGAAAAATCAATTGATTACCCATGAGCCTTTGCTTATTAATACATTTCTCATGGACACATGACATGAGACAAGCTTTGGCTAACTGAATGTATTACGGCAGATGGCAGAATTTCTCGATTAAATCATTTTTTAGTAATGAATCATGAAAGAGCAACAATTGCCTACGGTTAGCTACCTGGAGCTTGTAGATAACTTAGTGTACTGCTGCTATGTGTGAAGAGATCTAACTGGACCTTTGAAATCCAAACTTTCACAATATGATACCGTTGTCTCAACCTAGTCTCATGCCGTGAAGTGCAGCCATGAGTGATATGACACGATGCTTGTTTATAATCAGGTCCATATTTGTTCTTGCTTTTGTTTCACTTTAATTTTTTTAGAATGGAGAGAGAAAAAGAGAGAGAGACTTTAGCATCCATTCCAGGTTATCCTTACCTGCAGTTTATCTGCTCCAAGGAAGGAAGGCAGATATTTACTGGGAACCATCACAGCAAACAGCTACCAACTGCCATCTTTATTTGTTGAAGGGATAGAAGAAAAGTGTGCAATCGAAGATTCGTCGAAAGAGAGAGACAGAGAGATACAGGGAGAAAAATCGATTAAAAAGGGAGTAATAGAAAGAGAGAGAGACATAGAGAAAGAGCTACCCACAGATCTTTTGGGGGCCATCTGTGGATAGTAATGGACTAAGATGAGACACACACCCTTCTGCTACTTTCTCCCGAGATCACCACATCCTAACACACATTATCTCTGCATGTGCACGCACGCACACCTGCAGATACATAGCCTCTAATTAGCAGCAATCTGAGAGTGCATTACCCAAACAAACGGTCTAAGTTGTTGCAGCAGATCCCAGGTCGGAGCATGCATGAGGGTTTAAGGCAGAGGCAAATAAATGAAACACAAAACAATGATTTCTGGATGATCTCCAATCCCCTGGGTATGGAGGAGTTAAAGCTTGTTTTTGTGGGAGAAGAGAGCTTTCTGACACGTCTTTACCGCACTGCTGATGGTCTGGTCACCCAGGGAACAGTGGCCATTCAGCCAACTGTCAGAGGCGGGCAGAGGAGAGGAGAGAAGTTTCTCTAAAGGAATATTAAACGGAGCGCCTGGTCTTTTGAGAAAGGGCAGGTGTGTTTAATCGTATGTATGCAAATTGTGACCTACGACCTCTGGAATGGCTGACATTTCACTCGGAGCTCTGATTCACAACCAGGAAGAACTGGAATTACAAATGAGAGAGAGAGAGACAGAAGAGAGAGATTCAAGGTAAATTAGGTAGAGAAGGAGATGAGGAAGAATAACAGGGGGAGTGAGGAGATGGAGTTATGGGGGGAGGAAAAAAGAGGGCGAAGAAGAAGGCAGAAAGGAAAACAGAGCGAACGGAAGGTTGTAACAGAAAATTTTAGGTTGTGAAAGAAAGCAGTCTTAGTAAGGTGAATAGTACCAGTGGGTACTATACAGTGGTTTGGGCTACCCCTACCCCCCACCCTCTCTCATTTCCAACCCAGTAATAAAACAGCGAAGGAAAAACACCAACGTTCTATTTTAGAATTCACTATCTGCTGTGTTCTGTACTTCCTGTTAGATTTCTTGTTGCCTGGAGCAACAGAACTCAGTAGGTGACACTTAGGCGCTGTTTATTACAGCTGTCAATCATACCTGTAATTATGTGAATCGCCCGCGCACTCACTGACGCGCTCGCACCCAGTAGCAGACACACACACACGTACACACACAGTCACGTACGCACATGCATAGTCAATCACTTGTGTAATTATGTGCAGAGTTCTTCCTGTCAGTAATGTCTCACGCGTGGTGTGAGCTACAATAAGACAGCATAATAACCCTCATCAACTTATAAAGACAGGGGTTTGTAGATCTAACACACAAATACACGAACGCACACACAGCCCTCTCTTCATCTGTACTCTATTAAGTGTGTTGGTATTCATATTTGTGACTTTGTTCTCAAGAAACAGACAGACTCACACAAACACCTGCATGAATGCACACATGCACGCACACACACACACACACACACACACACACACCGGTGTCTGTCATCTGTCACAGTCTCTGGTATTATGTTGATGTATGCAGATCTTCCAGGGATGAGCTGAAAAGATCTAATGTCTGAGAAGATGACGATGAATAGAGCAAGATAAAAAGTTAACTGACCCATGCTTAAAAACGTAGCTATGTGTACGATTGTGTGTGAGTGTGTCTGCGGGAGTGGGAGAGCTTATGAACGTACCCGTGTGTGTGTTTGTTAGACAGGAAGTGTAATTGCAGCCTTTGTTGGACTGCTGAAGGCAGGTGGTGGGGCCATCTGGTGACGGCAGGTAAGAGAGAGAGATGGAGGATGGAAGAGTAAGGAGTGGCACTGGGAGGGAGGAATGCACTACTCTATCACTCACACCCGAATCAACAGCAGGTGGAGAGGTGAAAAGGAACCAGGAATGACAGTGGGAAGAAAGAGAGATTGAGATGAAAGAGGTGTGAAGTTATTCAGAGAGGTGTCTGATTGTGGGTGTGTGTGTACGTCTTTAAAGAGCCTCAAAGAGATGCTGACATACACCCCCCCCCCCACACACACAGTCCCCCCCCCCCCCACACACACACACACACACAGTCTCTCACGTAGCAATCCACAGTAGCTTACTCACCAGTGTCACCCATACACACGCATGTCTGTGTAATCCCTGTCCATTACTACAAGGTGTATGTTGTTTGATAATACAAACACACACTTACGTACACACACACGCACGCACACAGAGGCAGGCAGGTTTATCAGCTCTCTCACCCATCTGCTGTAAGCCTCACCTATCCCAGGGTGCATTTCTTCTTCCTGCTGCTTCGTCCTGAGGGACAGGAAGTGAATGGAAGTTCTGATTGGTGGAACACCACACTGCTGTGTAATCTCTCTGCCTGGGGAGAGGGAGATGAGAACACACTCTCACGCTCACAGTGTCATTGACACACCTTCACACCCACATAAGGTACACACACTGTTCATACAAACAGCTTGAACTCCATCCACGAGTACAGAGACAGATATCTGTGTCTGTCTGCCTAACAGTCTGTCTGTCTGTCTACTTGTCTTTCTGTCTGTCTGTGTCTGACAACCTTTCTGTCTGTCTGCCTGTCTGTCTGGCTACCTTTCTGTCTGACTGTCAACCTGCCTGTCTGTCTACCTGTCAGTCTGACTGTTTCCACCTACATCTCTCTCTGACTGACTTACTATAATGCCTTAAAATATTAACCTTTAGCAATAACTAAGAATTTTAAGTTAAATGACTACGATAATGGCAAAAATATTATATATTTCTTTGCCAGTTAGATAAATGTTTGTTATATTATATTATTTTGTAATTTGTTATTGCAGAATGATTTACTATAACCATTTGGCAATGTTTTACATGCATGAACAATATCAAACCCACTTGGGGAGCATATACACATTTGCAAGTGAGGTTTGTAAACAGTTAGCTTTTATTCATGAATTCATGTGACGTCACACAGTGGTCGCGCCGCCATCTTTAGGACTGAATTGCAAGCAAGCCCCCACCCCTCGGCTTGAAGCAATGGCCCCGGTGGATGTAGGTGGTATTGCATTTCTTGTTAGACTTCCGGCTCTTCCGGTCGTTCGTTTACAAAACGATCTCCCCCAATAATTTTTGTTCGATTCTCGAACCTGGCTCATACTACTAGCTTTTTCATAGAATAATTTTTCTGTCAAGAACGTTTTTACGTTCATGACATGATGGCAAATATTATATTATGTTAAGCGTGAGCATAGATTGTTGACATGTCTATCTGGAGCAAAGACGAAGATTAATACTTTAACTGATAACCACAATAAGAAATGATATAAATATGATTAGTCTTGCCTTCAGAAGCTTTTGTTAAACACACCCATTATTCTTTTTTTTAATCGTGTCATCAAGCCAGACTGCTTTTGTGGGACAATGAAGGTCCTCAGTGACTATGTTTCTCCCCCACTTATATCTGATGGAAACGTCTTGTATATAGGCCTAGTTCTATGCCCCTTTCGAAGGCAAATGTTAAATAAAGTATATTTTAGACACACTTCTCAAGCTTTTATTTAATTTCCAAGTCTTATTAGATCAGCGCTTGATCGGCCATGACTGACGTCAACGCAGCAAACCACGAGAAGCTGGAATGTCCGACTTTACAGAGCCGTTTTCAACTCCTCCCCGACTGCAAGCGGCTACTGTCGCCGGTCGTTTCATGCAGCTGCAGTCCATGTCGAATGCACCTAATGAATGATGTCGCACACGAAAATAGCACACCTTACCACCGACGAAAAGCACCAATATATTTTATAAGATAGATACTGTAGGTTTTGATCCTTAGTTAGTGACAAGTGAACTGCTTACTTCACTAGTATAGTAAAAACCAGTCAATTTTGACGTTTGCTGACATCTATATTTACCTCGTCCACAATCCCTCTCCATACCCTGGGGAAGCCCTTAAGGCATTTAAAAGCACCGAAGCCTACCGCTACTTCTCATCAGGATGGGTTAATGATCCCAAAATGTATGATTCTGGAGATTAAGAAAATGTTCTTGATCATAGGAAGGGTCAGTGGCAGTCTGTTAATCAAGCGATATTAACATTACACGAATAGCGTTTATATCAATGAACTGCCATCAGATTCTGTTGTAATATCAGTCACATCAGGACATCAAATGAAAAGTAGTTTAGCATACTAACGCCACTCAAACAAGTAACATAACATAATTCAACCATATAACTATATCCGATAGTTTATATATGCTAAACTTAGGTTTGGGCTTTAAAAGAAGGACACAGGCTTCCAAGACGGCACTGCACGTCTCACTTTATTTAACTCACTCCGCCAGACCGTCAGAACAATGACTCCCCTTGTCACAATGAAAGCTCATAATAAAATACCTTACATAACTAACGTTACTAATGTAAATTTATATCAACATTGTTCTGGACAGCTAGCATTGGATATAGCTAATGCTATATGCTTTTTGTAGTGTCTCGCATAGGCTACAGCCTTGCAGTGATACACTGGATTGAAACCACAGGTAATGATAATTTCACCCACAAATCGTTTACTTGTAATCTAATGTCATAATAAATCCTACAACGAAAATGTATATGTGAGGAATGTTTATTTTAACGATTGAAAACAGATACATCATAGACCACTGTAGTATGTGTTGCCCGGGCAACACAGGCTAATGTCATGATGCTAATACTTCAGTGAAATAGTAGACTACTGTTTCCGAAATTAGATGTACTTCCTTAATAATATCAGTTTATATTGTACATTACACAATCACAATTGTGTGTCATATCACAAAGTAAAATGAGTAAATAGTTATCACCCTGGCCTCTTTTCTTGTGGCGTTTCTGCAGCTGCCTTGCAGTAAAGCTATAGTTAGCCTAGCTATCCCCCAAGTTAACAGATGCGAAACGAATGTTATGCCAAAGGTAGTCACGCGCGTTTTCGTGACATTAGTGCAGACCGGTGTAAAAATTGACCTAATCTCTATGACTTAAACGTCATTTTAAGTTTTTCCCTTCTCATGATATTTTCAGGCATTTAGCCTACTCATATTGCATTCATTCATGAATAAACAACCCCTTTGAAGATTATTCTACGACGTTACCCGGCAGTAGAAGATGGAATCGCGATTCAAACGGTACCATCTGCTAAGTGAAAATATGCCCCCCAAAACGTAAATAAGCTTGACATTTATTTAGTGGAAAATTGCTCATTCATAAAAAGCTCACTGGTAGCGATCATTGTCAGTAACAACGCAAAATGCAATATAGCCCTGTGTGGAGAAGCTGCCCCGGTAAATTGTACTACTACGGTACAGTACTAGACTACTGCTGTGTTCGTCTTGGTAGCGATTGCGTTGGTTGAATTGGATTTAACGTTCCGTTGTACGGTTTAGGCTGAAATTAATTATTTTCATGAACAGATTGACAACGTTTAGGCTGTGGCAATGAAGTTCAGGTTAGTAGCTAGATAGACTTTTGATTTAAGTAAGGGGAGTGCCGAACATTTTCTGTCGCCGTTTGACTTCCTAAACAGCTGTGTACTGTAGCTAGATGTTTTTGTAGTGTGTCTCGCGTAAACTACAGCGTTGCAGTGAGCTACACTGGTTTGAAACCACAGGTAATGGTAATTTCACCAACAAATCGTTTTCTAATGTCAGAATAAATCCTACAACGAAAATGTATATGTGAGGAATGTTTATTTTAACGATTGAAAACAGATACATCATAGACCACTGTAGTATGTGTTGCCCGGGCAACACAGGCTAATGTCATGATGCTAATATTTCAGTGAAATAGTAGACTACTGTTTCCGAAAGTAGATGTACTTCCTTAATAATATCAGCTTATATTGTACATTACACATCACAATTGTGTGTCATATCACAAAGTAAAATGAGTAAATAATCTATATATATACACACAAATGTAACATTTATCTATTTAGTGTATCATTTAATTTGTAATTGATATATTTGTATATGTCAATGAGATGATCTGAAATTGGCCAGCTCAGAAGAGCGCGCTTACATGGAATTCTGCGGGCATTGGTTTGTGTTTTCGGTTAAACTGCTTTGATTTTACAAGCGTTGATTGGGATACTGCGTTTATTTTTTCCGGGATTATCAATCTAAATGAATGCATTGCATTCATGCATGACTAATAAAGTAAATTGTTAAAACTCAAACTTTTGATTTTACTGGGGCACAGCAGATTTATACTGAGGCACGTGTCCCAGTAACCATTCAATTATTTAATTATTTATGTATTTATTCATTTAGTTTTGGCCCCTATAATCCTCCATACACAACGTCAGCACACGTTAGCAACGACGCATGGATACGACGCGCATGGATGTGCTGTTGCACAGCGAGTATCGTATTGTGTAGTGATGGGAAGTTCGGATCATTTTACTGACTCGGTTCTGAATCTCGTTCAGTAAAATGAAAGAATCTTTTTTTCGAGTCATTTGTTCATTTCAACGGGGAGGGGGGGGGGGGTATTTATGTCCACTGCAAACATTTATCATATTCTCATGTAGGCCTGTAGCCTATGTTAGTGCATGTAAACCAGCAGATACTATTTTAAATTAAATTCCTGCATTAAAATAATGCATCATGACAGTTTGTATGATTTGAAATGGTCATTTCACACTAGCATTTAATTATCACGACAAACAATTACACTGCACTGTAAGTAAAGTACAAACAAGTTAAAATAACAAAACCAGTAATTATCACTTGTGAACGCATATCATTCACGTCTTACTAAACCGGGTATGAGTCTTTGGATCATTTTTCACGTGACCTGCATAGGCTCAGAAGAGGAAACAGAAATTATTTGTTTACCTCATTCACTTTCGCTTGACTAGGTTTAGTAAGACGTGAATGATATTCGTTCACAAGTGATAATTATCGGTTTTGTTATTTTAACATTTTTCTTTTTCTCGGCCACGAGAAAATGAATCGCTCTCTGAGACTACTCGTTACTCCCGAGTCATACTAATGATTCACGAACGCACTTAGAATTTTTTGCCATGGGGCCCGAAATTCCTGGCGGGGCCCCTGTGAACAAGCACATCAATTTCGTTATCACAAAATCTTTGTTTTCGCTATTTTGACTTTGGTGGCTGGTCCATGATAAAAAGAGAGGAGGCCCATTCAATTGCGCGTTTAAATGCTCGCAATGTACGGTATCGTGGCCGGAGAAAGGCGCTGATTACCCGATGAACTGCAGGTTTCGTAAATACGACGTAAACTGAATTATCACAGAGTGCGCAATCTGCGGGTTGGCCATGGCGCTAATAACGCTACGTTTGCAAATGTACGTACATGAGGTCTTAACTCTTACAGTGATATTTAAGCGTGCGCACAGACAGGTGTCATGTGTGCTTCGCATACACCTGCCTGCCTAGACTTGTGAGCTATTAAGGCATGGCTTAGATCGCTGTTTCGAAAATAATGTTTTGAATGCACACGCCTGCCTGTGCATACGCCTTATCAAATGTAATATGTACACATTTTGCCTGTTTATACGCACACCAAATGTTCTAGCAAACTGTAAGGTATTCATTCTGCGCTTTCTAAAACTCGCCAGAGTAGCCTATGCATAATTCACCTGTATCAGGTACCCGGTGAACGCACTGTGTGCAGCTACATTGACACTGATTACACCCCATAATTACACCCCATACTGCAGGGGTTTTGTGCGTACAGTGCACCTGTCTGCATGTGTATTTTGTGCTTGTAGTGTCTTGATGTGTGTGTGTGTTCTCTGGTGGTGGGGTTTGGGGAGTGGGAGTGTGTGTTTGTGTGTGTATGAGTGTGTGTGTGTGTGTGTGTGGGGGGGGGGGGGTATTTAACAGAGGGTTGTCCATACCCCACATCGAGACAGACATCAACCCCTCTGTGCTCATTCAGCCTTTCAGCATGCCCTCTGTGATCCTGGCCAGCAAGACACCCACATACACTCCACACACACCTCCTTGTCTCTGTTTCTGTGGTGAAGTCTGACAGGGACCTGCGTGACCCATGTGTGCCCCGGTGTGTGCCCTCTGTGCAGGATAGAAAGTGGCACACAGTCACGTTGGGGTAAACTGTAATTTGGGCTGGCACCCTGTGGTTGCACCTCCTCTTTCTCCTCTGCCCTGCAGTGTTTGACGTGCTATATAATTCAGTCTGTCCTGCTCCCCTGCGTGTGTTTTTGTGTGTGCACTTGATTTTGTGTATGCATTTGTCTGTGTGTGTGCAGGTGGGTACATGTGTGTGTTTGTTTATTAATGTGTGTGTGTGTCTGGATGTGTGTGTATTTATTTCTGTGTGTGTATATCTTTGTGCGTGTGTGTGAGCTCCCTGGAAGATTAGCTTGAGGAGGCCTGTGTGCCTGCTTGATATGGCTAACGCTGTCAGCCTATGTCTGGAAACCAGTGTGTTTGTGTGTGTGTTTGCTGACGGATGCATGCTGCAGTCTGGAGTCTGGGGCCTGGTCCAGGAGAGGCTGAGCTGTGGGCTGGTCAGGCCCACTTGGGTGAGCTTTCAGTGGGCTCCAGCTCTGTGATCTCCTGGCTCCTGGCTCATGTGTGTGGGTCTGGGTTGTGCAAGGGAGTTGATCAAAGCCTGGCCAAAGTTGTTCTGACAGAACAGGGATGCTAGCACACCATGTGAACTTGATGTTAAACACACAGCAGCATGCATGCACACAGCACACACATACTCAAGCTATCGCTCATGGTAGCTCTCAAAACATCTACACATTTAACTCTCTGGAGATAAGAGGCCTTCTCTTCACATTCAAGCCGCTCTCCATCTCCAGGAGCATTTACCAAACAACTATTCAGTACCCAGTCAGGAAGTCCCTGATTATGTTCGAATGAGACAAAAAGAGCAAGTCTTCAAGTCTGCTAACTACAGCAATGCTTGAATGAAACAATGAGATCTCTCCAAGGTAAACACATTATTCACACCCATAGGAACCTGGCTTTTGTACAAACACAAACACATACACAGAAACACACAACCACACACAATCAACATTTCACACACACAGTACCCACCAAGCCCCTCCACACACACACTCAAGGTAGACAGCTATACTTTGTGTTTACTTTTTCTTCCTTGGCTTTATTTTCTTTGCAGGTACTCCTA
The DNA here is from genome assembly GCF_038355195.1 of Osmerus mordax. Classification (NCBI taxonomy): domain Eukaryota; kingdom Metazoa; phylum Chordata; class Actinopteri; order Osmeriformes; family Osmeridae; genus Osmerus; species Osmerus mordax. Next base: position 2,773,080 of record NC_090060.1, on the reverse strand, counting down.
AGAATCTCTGATTTACTGTAGATGGCTGAAACTTACTGCACAAGGACTGAAATATATCTCAGTGCTTTACATGCACGTTAAACTAGCCCTTTAAGATTAAGCTTAAGCTTGTCTAAACCCCCCCTTTAAGGTTTACAGACGACACCCCCCACCCCCCGCACGCGCCCCCGTCCTCTTATGAAGAAGATGAAGAAGCATTGATTCCAAAAACATGCCAGGTGCACCCACCAGAGCTCTGTTGACATTCCTGGCAGAAAGGATATTACTGGAGTTTCTCTGCCACTGAACTGTTCATGGCTGCATTTTGATTGGCAGAGTTGTTATGAATAAATATGCATAAACAGGTGTGTGTGTGGGGGGGGCCGGACAGGGTATTAAGTGTCAGGTGAGAGAAGTGTCTGTCTGTCTTATCGTCTGATCCCGAATCTGTCCATCCCTCCATCCTTCTTGCGTCCTTCCATTTGTAAACATAACCACCCATCGGTTCATCCAACAGACCTCCCACCCCAATCCCCCTCCCCCAATCCTCCCCTCCCATACACACCCTGGCTCCCATGAACACACCACACAAACCCCAACCATGCTGTCCTATAGTACAATACAGACAGGAGAGGAAAGGAGAAAGGGAAAAGAAGGCTGGAAATAGGACTCAAGGTACTGTGGCATGCAGCTTGATGCTGTTGAGACAAATGGTCTCCCGTAGCTAGCTAGGTTGTTCACACAGTACCTTGCCTTAGTCATCTTGTCTTTAGTAATCTCCTTAGAGACTCTTCAAATATCAATGGATCACACAGGAACGGCTGTACCTTCAAATTGTGTTGCCTTGTTTTCTCTTTCTTTCTACCATACCCACTCCCACCATCCCCCACTCTATATCTCTTTTAACTCTCTAACATGCCTCACCCCATTGTGAATGAATATGGAGGGTGCTGGTTCATCAGCCTCTCTCTATCTCTCTCTCTGTCTCTCGTTTGCGCTCTCTGCTCTGCCTCTCTCTCTCTCCTTCTCCGCCTGCCAGTGTCATAACTTTGTCACATTAGAATTGGGGTCAAGCATGCAGGCTGAATTAGTCCCGACAACTCCACGGTTAACACCAGTTCATTAGTCAAGTGGAGCGAGGCAGTCACACCTCCCACCCCTCTCCCCCTCTCCCCCTCTCTCTCTCTCTCTCTCATACTTTCTCTACCTCCCTCTCCCCCTCTCTCTCATACGTCTCCCCTTCTCCCGTACTCTCTGACTCTTGCTCAAACGGTTGCTCTCTCAATCTCTGTCATACTGTCTCATTGTCACTCATCTCTCTCCTCCTTTCATGAATTGTTTCTCTCTATCTCTTCTGTCTCTCATACTCTGTCTATCTTCCTGTCTCTCTCCCTATCTGGGCCTGTGTGATTGGGTCAGAGCAGTGTGCGGTGGACACACCACAAAGCTTGTTTGTGCCCGTAACCAGTGGCGACCAGGCTTTAGTGACGCTGCACGTGAACCACAAGAGCGATGCTGTTTTCTTCATTTCTAGTCTGCTCGTCCTTAGTAACGATCCCCTCCTGCTCCTCTTCCTCTTTCACAAAGGATACCGTGATGATGTAACGCGTCCTTCACTCCTCCGGCCGTCTCGTCTTTGGTAGTCCGACCGGCGCTTCAGAGAGCCGCCAGTACTGCAAGAGACGGGGGGGGGGGGGGTGTTGCCTCACATTCACTTGCGGGCCACAGGGTACACACATGGATTAGATAGATAGATAGATAGGGAGAGAGAGAGAGAGAGAGAGACAGAGTGACAGAGAGAGAGAGAGAAGACAGGCAGATACATAGATGCATAGATAGATAAATAGATAGATAGGTTGGAGACTAATCGAGTCAGGGAGAAGAAAAATACCTCTCTCTTTCCTCCTCCTTCTCCTCCTCCTCTCTCTGACTTTGACCATGTTAATCCCTATAGGCCAGTAATTATAGACTGTACAGGTCTGATGACATGAGGTAATTATAGAACACTGTTGAGAATTCAATGCTCTCTCCCTACATCCCTCCCACCTTCCCCTCCATCCCTCTTTACTTTCCAAGTCCTGCCCTCTAATCCTCCCTCACTTTACCTCTTTATTTATATTTGTGTATCTCCACCTCCCCTTTCTCTCCTATACTTCACAATGGCTCTCTGAAAGTGAAACACTGAGGATTAGCTTTACACAAGACTCACTGCTGTGGATGACGTAAATGTGTGTCATGAACCTTGCTCTTACTTAATGTTCATTCTTTTTCCAGAATATTCATTCTGCCAAACCTCGTCAGTGGAAAAAGGTCTACATTTGACTATACATGAAGACGTGAAGCAGGGACAGACACCCTACGACTCAGCATCCATGTTGCTCTCCTCAACGAGCGTGGCTGCTGATTGTTTAACCACTGAAGGCCTCATGTACGTACATTTGCAAACGTAGCGTTATTAGCGCCATGGCCAACCCGCAGATTGTGCACGCTGTGATACTTCAATTTGCGTTGTATTTACGAAACCTGCAGTTCATCGGGTAATCAGCGCCTTTCTCCGCCCACTATACCATAAATTGCGAGCATTTAAACGCGCAATTGAATGGGCCTCCTTCTCTCTTTCGATCATGGTCACAGTCAAAACAGCGAAAACAATGATTTAGTGACAACGATATTGATGTGCTTGTTCATGAGGTAACAGCGAATTAAAATATTATACAAGGCCGGAATTCCACACCGACACAAAAAAATTCAATCTGGACCGAAATTACAAATTCGAGTAACTGTAATATTGCATGGCTGCTTAATCTGTAACGCGTAATGATTTTGTGTTCCCTTAACTGAAAAAGTGTGATCCTTGTGGCAAAAATCCTTTCAGATCGTCTCCTCGGTCTATGTCTTGGTCTTGCTCGGATTACTGCTGTCATTTCACCAGGAGGCATATGCGAGGGAACCCGCGTGCATCCAGGTTTACACCTGCTTTTAAGAGGCGCATAATTTTCACCTCAAAATAGAGGTGCACTCAGTACCGCCGCTCCCATAACGCACACTACGCGCTGTGCGTAGGGCACCAAGTCCTGAGGGGGCACCAAAAAATTGCCAACTCAAAAATCATCATAGTACTAATAATTATAATGCCGATATTATATCAGTATATAAATATTAGGCACCTTTTAGGCATGTATATCACAAAACAGGCAGAACAAGAGATATATTTAATTGCTCAAAACAAGTTACGATGGTGCCCCCCCCCCCCCCCCCCCAAAAAAAAAACAAATACACACTCAACTTCCCAAGCTCGCCGTGGGTGCCCTTTCCTATCTCAGTGGCCTGACGAACTTTGACAGTAGGGTCAACTTTTCGAACATGGCCTCAAAAAGACAACAGGAGTCAGGGGCAGAAATAAGAAAGAGAAAGAAACTGCGAAATGATGCCCGTGCATCACTTTCAGTTAAGTCCATGTTTAATCATTGTTAAATACGGGAAATGTGCTGCTAGTTCGAGGTGCACCTCGAATTAGCTGACGTTATTGCTAATGTTAGCACACTCAAATATGTTAGGTGCAAGCTAAATTGGGATTTTACTGTTAAACATTATCTATGCATTTTACAAGTGACGCCAGCTAGCTGTTACTTTACATTTCTATGATGCTTTTATATTCGATTTATCAAATAGTTTTTAAATGAGTAATAATGGTGGAGAGCTCCTTGGCTGCATGCTTTCAGTTTTAAATGTTTATAATTTGGAAAACCATGCTAAGAAACGTAAGGGTGGGGCTGAAGTATTAAGAGTCCAAAATACATCACCTTCACTAGACAAGGTTTCACCAATTGAAAAACGGCTGTTTATTTTACATGAAGCTCAACTATTTTGCGCTCAAATAAAGGCCAACATTCTTCGCTCGCGCGTCTTGCGCGCTCGCATTACGTTTTGAACTCCGTAACTAGCATCACATCAAACACAGAATGTGGATGCATTGGAAGGGCAGCTGTGGTGGCGTATACGGGGGCCGGTTCTGGTGGGCCGGTCTGGATCAAAGTCCAGGGCCTATTTTTACTCCCAGTCCGTCTGTCACAAATCCCAGTGATGGGACCCAAATGCAGACCGGGACTGGTAGGTGGTGAAAAAAAGGTATTTATTGGTGACAGGTGGGTACAGGTGATGGTGGTAACAAACGTGCAGGTCGTGGTGAGGGTGGCTAGGCGGGAGTGAATGGGTCTCCAGGGTGCAGAGGCTGAAACAGAGGAGCAGGAGCTGAAACAGAGGAGCAGGAGCTGAAACAGAGGAACAGGATGACTAGTGGTATACTTTAAATACAGGCACTAAAGCGCAACGTACTGGTACGTCTAACGATCCGGCAGGGACTGGATGTCAGGCCACAGGTTAAGTAGTGGTAACGATGATCAGGAGCAGGTGTTTAATGGAAACAAGCTCAGGGGGGTGGGGCCGTGACAGTACCCCCCCCCCTCCGACGAACGCCTCCGGGCGGACCACCCGGCGCACCTGGATGGAGACAGTAGAAGTCCCGCAGCAGGCCAGCGTCCAGGACCTGACGCCGAGGGATCCAGCACCTCTCTTCCGGCCCATAGCCCTCCCAGTCCACGAGGAACTGGAATCCCCGGCCCCGCTGACGGGAGTCCATGATGCAGCGCACCGTGTAAACAGGACCACCGCCGATCATCCGAGGAGGGGGAGGCCGAGGGGGAGGAGGAAGCAGGGGACTGAGGAGGACAGGCTTGAGGCAGGAAACATGAAAGGCAGGATGTACCTTGAGGGCCTTGGGCAACTTTAGCCGGACGACTGCGGGATTGATGATCCTCTCCACCACGAACGGGCCGATGTATCTGGGATTCAGCTTCCTAGACTCTGTTCGCAGTGGAAGGTCCTGGGTAGCCAGCCAGACCTTGTCCCCCACAGCATAGGAGGGTGCAGGAGTACGGCGACGGTTGGCCTGGACTTGATATCGACCGGAGGCCTTCAACAGGGAAGCCCTGGCACGCTGCCAGGTCAGGTGGCAGCGGCGGACGTGGGCTTGGACAGAGGGAACAGCGAGATCCTTCTCCTGTGCGGGGAACAAGGGGGGTTGATAACCGTAAAGGCATTGGAAAGGGGACATACCGGTGGCGGAGGTAGGAAGCGTATTGTGGGCGTATTCCACCTAAGGAAAATGGGAGGTCCAGGAGGTGGGGTTTGAGGAGACAAGGCAGCAAAGCGTCGTCTCCATCTTCTGGATGGCCCTTTCAGCTTGGCCATTAGACTGGGGGTGGAATCCAGAAGAGAGGCTGACAGTAGCTCCAATGGCTGTACAGAAGGCCTTCCTTACCGCCGATGTGAACTGGGGACCTCGGTCTGATACGATGTCTCCAGGAAGACCGTGGATCCGAAAAACCTCCTTGACAAGGATCGCAGCAGTCTCCGTAGCCGAAGGAAGCTTCGGGAGGGGCAGAAAGTGTGCAAACTTGCTGAATCTATCAACCACGGTTAGAACAACAGTGTTACCTTCGGACGGGGGCAGACCGGTTACAAAGTCCAGAGTCAGGTGAGACCAGGGCCGCCGGGGAATCGGTAGAGGGTGTAAAAGTCCTGCACTGGGTCGGTTGGTTCCCTTGTTCTGAGCACAGACAGGACAGGCAGAAACAAAAACCCGGGTATCTCTTCCCATGCCAGGCCACCAGAAGCGTCTGCGCAATAGAGCCATGGTACGGGCAACGCCCGGGTGACAAGCAATTTTAGCAGTGTGTGCCCACTAGAGCACAGCAGAACGGACAGAGTTGGGCACATACAAGCTGGCCTGTGGGCCGTTACCTGGACCAGGCTGATTTAGAAGGGCCGTTTTAACGTCTTCCTCGATCTTCCAGACAACTGCCCCCACTACGATGTCCTGGGGCAGGATGGCCTCGGGTTTGGCTCCTGTCTCCTCTGTCCTAGAGAACACACGGGATAGGGTGTCTGCCTTGCCATTCCGAGAGCCTGGTCGATAGGTGAGGGTAAAGTTAAAGCGCCCAAAAAACAAAGACCACCTGGCCTGACGGAAGTTGAGTCGCCTGGCCGACTGCACGTATGCAAGGTTCTTGTGGTCGGTCCATACGATAAACGGTTGCTCCGCTCCCTCCAGCCAGTGGCGCCACTCCTCCATGGCGAGCTTCACGGCGAGTAGTTCCCGGTTCCCTACGTCATAGTTCCTTTCGGCTGGGGAAAGACAACGTGAAAAACACGGGTGGAGCTTACCATCAGCGGGGCTTCGCTGGGACAGGACGGCGCCAACTCCCACATCCAAGGCATCCACCTCCACTACAAACTGTAGAGAGGGGTCCGGCTGGGTGAGGATGGGTGCATCGGTGAACCGGTTCCTCAAATCCAGGAATGCTCTGTTTGCCTCGGAATTCCAGCAGAAGGGCCTGACACTAGACGTCAGGGCTGTCAAAGGGGAGGCCACCCGGCTGTAGTCTCGGATAAACCGTCGATAGAAATTTGCGAACCCCAGGAACCTCTGGAGCTGCAGTCTAGTACCAGGCTGAGGCCAGTCCAGAACCGCCCTCACCTTCTCCGGATCCATCTTCACCTGTCCCCCCGTAATAATGTATCCGAGAAAAGAGGTGGTGTGTGCGTGGAAGTCACACTTCTCTGCCTTCACAAAAAGGCGGTTCTCAAGCAAACGCTGGAGGACCTGCCAGACATGCTGGGTGTGGACAAGAATGTTCTCAGAGAACACGAGAATATCATCCAGGTATAAAAACACAAAGCGACCAATCATGTCTCCCAGAACATCGTTTACCATACTCTGGAATACTGTAGGGGCGTTGGTGAGGCCAAACGGCATGACCAGGTACTCGAAGTGGCCCATGGGTGTGTTGAATCCGGTTAGCCATTCGTCCCCCTCTCTTATACAGACGAGATGGTAGGCATTGCGTAGATCGAGCTTGGTGAACACAGTGGCACCCTGCAGGGAGTCAAAGGCAGAATTCATCAACGGCAGAGGGTATTTGTTCTTGATGGTTATGTCGTTTAGCCCCCGGTAATCGATACAAGGCCGCAAGGACCCATCCTTTTCACCAACAAAAAAGAATCCTGCACCCAGGGGGGATGACGAGGGACGAATGAGGCCTGCCGCCAGGGAATCCTTGATGTAGGCTTCCATGGCCTCACGTTCCGGTCGAGAGATGCTATAAAGGCGTCCCTTGGGAAAGGCGGCCCCAGGAATCAGGTTGATCGCACAGTCGTAAGGTCGGTGAGGGGGAAGTGACAGTGCCTGTTGTTTACTGAACACCTCACCCAAGCTGTGATAGACCTCTTGCACCAGGGACAAATCCGGGGGGGCAGAGGGCTTACTCTGTCTGGGAACATACAGGGAACAGGCAGATTTGAGGCAGTTAGCATGACATTCAACACTCCAACCTGTCACCCAATCGAAGGTGTGGTTGTGTTTCCTCAGCCAGGGTAACCAAGAACCAGGGGAACGCGTGGTGAGGACAGGATGTAGAAGGAGATGACTTCTGAGTGGTTGCCTGATAAAAGCATCGTAACTGGTTCCGTTCTCATGGTCAAACTTGCCAGCAGTCTGCCATCTAGGGTAGTTGCTTCTATGGCCTCTGGGAGTTGCTCCTTGGAGAGCCCCAGCTGTTCCACCAGGTCAGCATCCATAAAGCTGTCATCCGCTCCAGAGTCGACGAGGGCATTAACCTCTACTGACTGGTCCTCCCTGATGAGCGTGGCAGGAAAAAGGGTTCTGGCTCGGGGTGAGGGAGACTGAGGAAGGTGGCTCGCTAGAAGACCCCCCATACCTAGCGAGCCTGGGAGTTTTCCGGGCGCTGAGGACAGGAGGAGATGTAATGGCCCGTGCGTCCGCAGTAGAGGCAGCTGTTGGTCTCCCGTCTACGCTGGCGCTCCTCAGTGGATAACCCGTGTCTTCCCACCTGCATGGGTTCAGGGTCAAACAAACGCTTAGCAGCGTCCTTTCCTCGTACGGGGTGGTCGAATAGTTTCCTCATCTCAGCCGTGAACTCCTGGTATGAGGCAATGCAGGGGTCCTGTCGCTCCCAAACAGCTGACGCCCACTCCAGGGCCTTTCCCCGGAGCAGCCCAATTAGACAGGCTATCTTGGCCTTGTCCGAGACGTAGGTACGGGGCTGCAGGTCAAACACCAATCCACACTGCATGAGAAACGAGCGACACTTTCCCAAATCCCCCTCATACCTCTCAGGTGTAGGAACCTTGGGCTCCAGAACAGACATGGAAGCAGGTCCTGCTTCGGCAGGTGCGGGGGAAGGTGCAGGTGGTTGCGGGTCCGCTGGAGCACTAAGCTGGTCCCGGATACTGGACACGCTGGTAGAGAGGTTTTGTACTAATGCCATTATCTCCTGCAAAGCCGTGCCGTGTTGGCCCAACAGATTGCCTTGTTGGGAGACGGCATGGCGCACAGGGTCCAGGGCTGCTGGGTCCATTGTCTGGCCGGTCTGTCACAAATCCCAGTGATGGGACCCAAATGCAGACCGGGACTGGTAGGTGGTGAAATTTTTTTATTTATTGGTGACAGGTGGGTACAGGGTTGGTTGATCCAAGATGGCGCCGATGATGGCTGCCTCGGTCGTTAGGTGCGCTCTTTTTTGTCTTTTGTCTTGTTTTGTCTGTTAATTCAGTGTTCTGCCAAGATTTCCGGGGTTCTCTAACTAGAGAAGTACTTCTAAACATCAGGACTACAACTCCTGTGGATTTATTTCCCACTTTTCTGCTTCCAGCAGCGGAATTAGTGGGAATTATAGTCAAAGCCACCCTCGGCTTTGTCCTAGCAGCGAAGCGCCGTAGGAGAGGCAAACGAGCCGGTGCTCTGGTGCGACTCCGTCGGCGTGGGGCACGCACAGCGTTACCGGGGATATTTCTCTCCAACGTGCGTTCACTGAGCAACAAACTGGATGAACTTCAGCTACTGGTGTGGAAAAACAGAGACTTTCATTCATCTTCCGTTTTGTGCTTTACGGAGACATGGCTGAGTGAACTGATCCCAGACTCTGCGCTACAGCTAGCAGGTTTCAAACTGCTGAGAGCGGATCGTAACCCTGTGCTCTCTGGCAAAACGAAAGGCGGTGGTATTTGTTTTTACATTAACAGTGGCTGGTGTGAAGATGTGACAGTGATTCTGCAGCACTGTTCTCCTGTTCTGGAATCATTTTTTATTAACTGTAGATCTTTTTACTCGCCACGAGAGTTTGCATCATTCATTCTGGTTGGCGTCTACATGCCTCCGCAGGCTAGCGTCAACGAGGCTCAACGTGTGCTCGCCAGCCAGATACTGAGTGTGGAGCATGAAAATCCGGATTCCTTGGTTATTGTGCTAGGCGACTTTAACAAAGGCAATCTCACTCAAGAACTCCCAAAATATAGACAATTCATCAAATGCCCTACCAGAGAAGGAAACACCCTGGATCACTGCTACTCTACAATCAGCAAAGCATACCATGCGGTCCCCCGAGCAGCACTGGGTCACTCTGACCACGCCATGGTCCACCTGATTCCTGCATACAGGCAGAAGCTAAAGCGCTGTAAGCCTGCTGTGAGGACATCAAAACAGTGGACCAGTGAAGCTATGGAGGATCTGCGGGCGTGCTTGGACTGCACTGACTGGGACATGTTCACGACTGCTACCAATAGTCTGGATGAGCTCACAGAGGCTGTGACATCATACATCAGCTTCTGTGAGGACTGCTGTATACCAACACGCACCAGGGTAAGCTACAACAACGACAAACCTTGGTTTACAGCTAAACTCAGAAGGTTGAGGTCAGAGAAAGAGGCCGCGTTCAAGAGTGGGGACAAAGACAGTTTCAAGGAGTCGAAGAACAGGTTTAGCAAGGCGGTGAGGGAGGCTAAACGACTGTACTCAGAGAGGCTAAAACACCAATTCTCTGCAAACGACTCTGCTTCTGTCTGGAGAGGGCTCAGGCAAATTACCAACTACAAGCCCAGAGCCCCCCACTCCACTAACGACTCCCGCCTGGCCAACGACCTGAATGAGTTCTACTGCAGATTTGAAAGACAATTGGACAGTCTTGAACTACCCCTTCCCACCCAGGAGGCCTCCCACCTCCCCCCCTCTACAGTGACGACTCTCTCCATTCAGGAGGGTGAAGTTAACAGACTTTTCAAGAGGCAGAACCCCCGCAAAGCAGCTGGGCCGGACTCTGTCTCTCCAGCCACCCTCAAGCACTGCGCTGACCAGCTGTCTCCGGTGTTTACCCACATCTTTAACACCTCCCTTGAGACATGCCATGTGCCAGCCTGTCTCAAGTCCTCCACCATCATCCCTGTGCCCAAAAAGCCAAGGCCAACAGGACATAATGACTACAGACCCGTCGCCCTGACCTCTGTGGTAATGAAGTCTTTCGAGCGCCTGGTGCTGGCACACCTTAAATCCATCACTGACCCTCTACTGGACCCCCTGCAGTTTGCCTACAGAGCCAACAGGTCTGTGGACGATGCAGTTAACATGGCCCTCCACTTCACCCTACAGCACCTGGACTCCCCAGCATCCTATGCCAGGATCCTGTTTGTGGACTTCAGCTCTGCCTTCAACACCATCATCCCTGCCCTGCTTCAGGACAAGCTCTCCCAGCTGAACGTGCCTGATTCCACCTGCAGGTGGATCACAGACTTCCTGTCTGACAGGAAGCAGTGCGTTAAACTGGGAACACAAGTCTCTGACTCCCGGTCCATCAGCACCGGATCACCTCAGGGCTGCATCCTTTCTCCTCTGCTCTTCTCCCTGTACACCAACAGTTGCACCTCCAGTCATCCGTCCGTCAAACTCCTGAAGTTTGCGGACGACACCACCCTTATTGGGCTCATCTCTGGTGGAGACGAGTCTGATTATAGGTGGGAAGCGGCCAACCTGGTGACCTGGTGCAGCCAGAACAAGTTAGAGCTCAATGCTCTTAAGACAGTGGAGATGGTTGTGGACTTCAGGAGGAACACAGCCCCACTCACCCCCATCACCCTGTGTGACTCCCCAGTCAACACTGTGGAGTCCTTCCGCTTCCTGGGCACTATCCTCTCCCAGGACCTCAAGTGGGAACTGAACATCAGCTCCCTCATCAAGAAAGCACAACAGAGGATGTACTTCCTTCGGCAGCTGAAGAAGTTCAACCTGCCAAAGACAATGATGGTGCACTTCTACTCAGCCATCATTGAGTCCATCCTCACCTCCTCCATCACCGTCTGGTACGCTGCTGCCACTGCCAAGGACAAGAGCAGACTGCAGCGTATCATCCGTACTGCTGAGAAGGTGATTGGCTGCAATCTGCCTACCCTCGAGGACCTGCACACCTCGAGGACCCTGAGGCGAGCGAGGAAGATTGTGGCCGACTCCTCCCACCCTGGACACTCCCTGTTTCAGTCACTCCCCTCCGGCAGAAGGCTGCGGTCTATCAGGACCAATACCTCACGCCACAAAAACAGTTTCTTCCCTTCTGCTGTTGGCCTCTTCAACAAGGCCAAGGGACCACACTGACTCAAATGACTTATTGCCTAAAACACTCTGCTTTTGCACTGCACCATAACATGGTATCTTGTACATTTGTATTTTTTGTAATATTTGTATTTTTGTATTTTTATATTGTAATTTACGGCAACTTATATTTATCCCACTTAGTACTGCTAGTTTATGTACCCTTAGTATAGTTAGTCCACATATTTAAATTTTAGGTATATGTTTATTGTATGCACCTTCCTGCCAAAGCAAATTCCTTGTCTGTGCAAACTTTCATGGCGAATAAATCCCTTTCTGATTCTGATTCTGATACAGGGGATAGTGGTAACAAACGTGCAGGTCAGTGGTGAGGGTGGCTAGGCGGGAGTGAATGGGTCTCCAGGGTGCAGAGGCTGAAACAGAGGAGCAGGAGTCCGGTCAGAAAAATAAGGAAAGATTTGCAAAGCGAACAGGATGACTAGTGGTATACTTTAAATACAGGCACTAAAGCGCAACGGGTTAGGGTTGGTATTGAGTTATATATTTGGTAATAAAAAGTCAAACTGGCAAAAACAATTGGGTTTTTAGGGGGGGGGGGGGGGGGGGCATCATAAAGGAATTATGCTTAGGGCACCAAAATGGCTAGCAGCGGCGCACTGGGTGCACTTTCACGGCCGGTTTTTGTACATACCGTGGAATACATAATTAGGCGCACTTTACGCATCCCCTCCCATCTCTTTGTGGGAAACTCCCACTTTCCCATTGACCCTCTTGTGAATGCATATACATGACACAGAGAAGCGCAATTTGCCATTTTCAGTTCCCGCCACAGGCTATTGCACTTTTACCTCAGTGCGGCATGTTTGTACATACCTCGCCATGCTTTTACGCGCAAATTGCGAAACAAATACACCTGAAGTGGGCGCAAAAGCGTTAGTACATGAGGCCCTGAGAACTCAGTTGTCCCTGTCAATACAGTTAGGGCAGACTTGTTACTCTTCACCATTTTGGTGGATTTTGACGAAGAAAGTGTTTGTCCGTCTCTTCATAAACGGAGTGACTAAGTTCAGTTGAGTTCTGGATTTTAATACGTATTTATCAATCTGCAGATTGGGAGAGAAAACCAGTCTTCTGACCATAAATGACAACACAACACCAAGCTTAGGTCTCAACCAGGTCTCTCTCAGCTCCGAAAGCCGGAGGACCATCTTTTATAGGGCACAGGAATGTAAACATAGATAGTGACAGTCAGGCAGTAATGACGTTACAACAGTCTCAGAGGAAGAGCTTCACAGCTCCCAACACATGACCACTCAGACTAGAGAGATCATAGTTGGCGCTCTCCTTGTAGTCATGACAAAGGACGTTTACCCAGTACTTTCTCCTGATCACGAACATCTATTAACCCTGACACATAGACACAATCTACTGTTATTAATAGCAAGCTTACATGATAAACGTACTAACTAGTATCCAATGACTAGTTCTATTGATTAGTGATTAATGTAAGCACACAGGAAATCCCAATTTCTTCCACAATTTCAGCTGTCGCAACACATTTTGTTACAACCAAATATACATTGTGTTACTGATGTTTACTATGCCAACTAATGTACTTGCCAATTAAATGACTGTATCTGAACTGAAAGAAGGTTGACTTCAATGTTATTCAGTTAAAAGAATGAAGTAATTAAACGTGAGTTGAATTGAATTAGTTTTTAACAAAAGGTCTCTCATCATAATAGATAATGGTTGCCAAGCCCTCGGTGATACAAGTAGATATGATATCTGTGATTATATTATTTTCCCACAATCTTCAGTATTAATTATTTCCCCAAATTATAAATGTATTTGGTTGGCACCTCATCCTTCAGTTCAGTGAGAGGGGGAGATGCAGGAGGAGAGAGAAAGGGGGGGAGAGAGGATAAGGGTGAGAGTGAGGAAGATGACTAAAGCAAACACAGTTCATTTCCTGTCTCTCTCTCTCCCTCTTTCTCTCGCACTTCCCCTCTCTCCGCCCCCAGCCCCCCCTTCTCTCTTTGCTCCGCCCTGAAGGAATAATAATTTGAAGGAAGCTAATAAAGAATAGATTGGGACATAGCTTTGAAGAATTAATCTCACAGACACTCACATTGACACACCGAAGGTAGGACCTGCTTTAGCAGTACCACTGAGAGACTGCAGAGAGGAGAGACAGAGAGGGAGGGAAGGAAGGAGAGAAAGACAGAGAAAGAGAGGTACAGAGAAAAAGAGAGAGCAGAAGAGAGTAATCTTACCAGATGAAAAGGTTAATCTGATATGCTTTTGTGTATTTATCACCCAGAGATGTCCACAGGCCATGTCAACAATAGATTTATAACTAATCAAGAGTCATCACCAAGAGCAGGTGCACTATGTGTGTGTGTTTATGTGTATATGTGTCGGTGTCTGTGCTAGTTGTCATCCAATTATTTCACAGTGGTGATGTTGTGTGTGAGCGTACATGCGCGTTTGTACCACCTCAGTCATGACTGAACCGCCTGGCTCGGTGTTGACTCCTCATGTAGCGTGCAGAACAATGACTCCAGCTACACACACCAGGTGGGGGAGAGTCCACATACAGAGAACACCCTTACACAGGTTGAACTGCATTGTCATACGACACCCACCACATTTACACGGTGCTGAACTTCAGTGCAGAGACCGAATGATCCACCAGACGTATCCAATTTCATGGTGAGCTCCCCGCCCAAAGGCCACAGGAGTTGGACGGGATTTTCAAACAGACGGACGGTTCGGTTTGAGGCCAGCGCATTGCATCAGCGTGCGCTGCTCGTATCACCCCACCACGTCTCTCTGGGGTCTCTCCGCGGTGGTAAGGTGTTGGCGTGGGAGGAACAGGGAGACCAGCGATCGACAGGTTGTGCGGGCAGGTGGGTTTGTCCCACACACTTGTCTGGACACAGTCAAACTTCCACTCTAATCTACAAACGTGATTAGTTTGGGACGTGATCCTGTGTACCGGATATCCAAGGAGTGGGGTGGAAGTGGGCGGTGGATGGGGGGAGAGATGGGAGAAGTCATTCTGGACCTACTTTTTAGTGTGTGAGGGTCTGGAACTGAACGATATTTGGTCTGACACCGCAAACTCTCATTTTCTTTTTCTTACTCTGTCTCTACCTCTCTTTTTCTCTCTCTCTGGCTCTCTTTCTCTCTTTCCATCTGTTTGTCCCTCTTGTTTACAAGCACACAAACAAACTCACGATCACCCATCCCACACACCCACACACACACTCCCCCACCTCAAGTCGCTCCAGTCCAGATTTGGGGGGAAATCCACTAATTCCGTTTGTAGCGTCGTCAGGTCGGCGCTCAGACGAAGTAGCTTAGCTGTCTTAGCGGCTGCATTCCAAACAGGCTTTACTGTATCTCCCTCCAGGCGGCCACATTCCAAATGGAGGCTTTGGGTTGTTCACTACTGTAAAACCGCCTACAGACTCCTCAGTCCTGTCTCCACAGAAGACACGCAAGCCCTTTCTTTAGGCTGAAAGCTGTCAACATTATTTTGCATCCAGAAAAGAAATGTGATTAAAAAAATGTTTTGCATTGTGTTATATGTCATCCATTATTGTGACATATGGTGGTACAAACATACAAGTAATATAATTAGTGACCAACAGACAGAAAAGTTGGTGAAGTCTACCACATAAAATATACTTTCTAACTTCTATTCTTATGGAGCTCTATAATGTAGGCTTTTAAACAGTTGCTTTTGAAAATAATAATTTAAATAATAATACAAATTATGTTAAAAAATGCAATAGCAACAGCTGATGAACACTCAAGCACACACACACATGCACACACAAACGATATCTACAGTATGAATATCTTTATGGCAAAGAAGTGGTGTTGGATGGTGTGTGGTGGAGAGGTAGGCGTCTGTGCAAGTGAGTCTATGGGTGTGCGAGTGGGTGTGTGTGTGTGTGACAGAGATGGATGGGGTTTCTTGTATTAAACTTAAAGGTAAATGTCACACCTGTCTGTCACGTCACACCTGCTCTCCCTGACTTGTCTGCTTTGACAGTCTGGCATTTACACACACACGTGCACACAGACAGACACACACACACACACACACCATGCACACATATGCTTATAAACACAACCACACACACACGCTCACACACAAACCCCATGCATACACACACACATGCACACAAACACGCATACACATGCACACAAACTCCATGCACAGATCCATATATACCAAAAGGACAATGATGTACAGAGGGAATGGGAGACAAGTGGTTGTGGTATGTACGCAGGTGTTCATTTTTGGGTGACTGTGTGTGTGTGTGGAGACAGGGGAAGTTGACATGGATGTAGTTGGGATGTTCTGGTCCTCCCGAGCCCAGATAAGACAGGCTGATAACACGTTTGGGTCCAGAGACTGTCTTCTGCTGGGGTTGCTTCTCTTTAGGGACTGACTTCCATTGAGTCTATGTCCATCTGTATTCAACACGTGCGTGCACACACACACACACACACACATACACACACACACATGCTTACATGCACGCCCATGCAAACAGTCAGAAAAATCCTTCTGTGTTGCTATGATTTATACAGTAGCCACTGAATAATGTCACATATCCTCCAATATTTTGCAGCTAGTGAGAGAAGAAAGAGAGAGAGAGAGAGAGAGAGAGAGAGAGAGAGAGAGAGAGAGAAGGCATATGAGAAAGAGTATGGGAGGGAGAGAGAAAGAGACAGATAAAGAGAGAGATTGGAAAGAGAGAGAAAGAGGGGGGAGGGAGGGAGGGAGGGAGGGAGGGAGGGAGGGAGGGAGGGAGGGAGGGAGGGAGGGAGGGAGGGAGGGAGGGAGGGAGAAGACATTACCTTCCGAAATGCTCTAGATCTCCTTTTTCCCTCATCCCCTTTCTCCCTTTTCATCATCACTTCCTGTCTCCCCAAAACCCTGTTGTATGCAAATTAACTGGCCGTTTCTCTGCAGTATACATCTCCATTGCTTTGGCCATTGAGAAGGCGTTAAAGGTCATTACTCATCTTATAATGGTCCTTCTGCATGTGTATGAGAGTGGTTTGTGTGGTGTGTGTGTGTGGTTGTTTGTGGCACGTGTTTGCACATGTGTGTGTCCTTGTGTCTCTCAACTGTTCCTTTCTTGCACTTGTTTTCATTCAGTGTATGTGTTGTTTAACTCAAGGTCACATTGCAACAACAGCACTGTGATTGGAGAGAAAGCCCCCTGCAAAGCTGGATTAAATTACTGCTGTCTGATCTAATACAATGGCTTAGACTATAGACTAATGCTTGGTCACTGATGGCCACATAGGTACTTCAGTACTCTTACATTTAGTCATTTAGCAGACGCTCTTATCCAGAGCGACTTACAGTAAGTACAGGGACATTCCTCCGAGGCAAGTAGGGTGAAGTTCCTTGCCCAAGGACACAACGTCAGTTGGCATGACCGGGAATCGAACTGGCAACCTTCGGATTACTAGCCCGATTCCCTCACCGCTCAGCCATCTGGCTCCCTGGCTACTCTTACTGAACTACATATCCCCTAACTGTTGGATCATTTTTGTTTTCAAGCCATGATGTCTCTCGGGGAAAAACCAATATCGCGCTCGTACGGTCGTATCAAATTTTTTCATTGGCGGGCCAAATTCTCTGGGCGGGCAAAGCAGAGAAAGGGGAGGTAACCTTTCCTCTTATGACGACATAAGAGGAACATTTTCAAATCGGCGCGTTTGAGTTGTATTTTCTCAAAGGCGAAGAAGAATACCCAGGGCTTGGTTTACACCTGTCAAAATGTCTAGCCACTGGGGGACCAAAGGCAGGCTAGGGGAACTCATATTAATGTTAAATAACCTCCTAAAGTGAAATGTTCATGTCATGGGACCTTTAATTCATCTCAAACATCTCCCTCTTCCTCCTCCCTCCCTCTCTTTTCTCTCTCTCTCCTTTTCCCTCCGTTCTTTCTCTCTCCTTCCCTCCCTCTCTTCTCCCTCTCCCTCTACTCCTCTCTCACACCCTCCCTCCCTTCTTCCCTCTCTCGCTCTCTCTCTATCCCCTAACCTCTTTTTCTCGTTTTGTCTTCATTAATAAGCGACCTCCCTCAATTCTACTGACCAGTGACCGTTGCTGACCACTCTAGACTCATCAGTCCCAGCTGACCTCTACAGTATTCCAAATGCCACAACAAAGGTCAAAGGTGAAATGTCTTCCACCCGGAGCCCATCATTCCAAAAGCAAAATTCAATTTCCTGTTTCTGGCATCAATGTTGATTGAGAGTAAACAAACTGCTCTAAGAAATGAGTAAATAGATAGAGGAATCAAATCCAAATATTAGGGCCTGAGTATTAGCCAGGGCAAAAATAGAAGATTGTTTGTAGGTTGCATGGCTAGGAAATCCAGAAAACCAAAAAAAGAAGGATTTATCATGCAAGAAAGCTGATGCAATTCCAACAGTATATTGCTTTTGTTAATGACTTCTGGCCCTTCACAGACTCTCTTTCTCTGTCTCTCTATTTTTCTCCCCCGAGGCTCACAACTGCCAATGTGTTTTGTCTGCCTCTCTGTATACAGTAGATGAGCTGTGTTTGTATTGCTCAGTGATACAACTCCCATGACAGTAGGCTACTGTACACAAAGGACCATACACACAGAAATACAATCCACAGGAATTTGATGACATGTACCTCCCTTTACATTATGTCACCATCAATGTTGCTGTACGGACGGTTCAGTTAAAGTGATGGTACCCCTCCCTCAACCCTCCTCCTTTCCCCCCTTCTTTTTTCCTTTCCATTCCTCCCATTATCCTCCCCAGCTCCTCTTCCCTCTGAATCTCCATCCCCTCCACCTCCCTCCTTCCTCTCCATTCCTCCCTCTATCCTCTCCTCCATCTCCTCCTCCTTTCAACTCTCCATCCTCCCCTCCCTCCCTCCCTCCCTCCGCATGAACGGGTGATAAAATGTGTATTTTATGAAAATAGATAATGTGTTTATGAAAGATGGGTGTTTAAGAGGGACACAGTGAGCAGCTGATAACTCCCCGCTTATCTATCCCCAACACATGTTAGTCATTCCCTGGCCAATCTATCAATATGACGCGTGTGGTTGTGTGTGTGAATGACGGTGTGTGTGTGCGCGTGCTTGGAGAGTGAGTGAAGTGACTTGATCATTTTCCATAGCCAGGACATATTTTAGAAGCCATCGATGGAATTCAACTGATATTAACTGCAGACAGACTCCTAAACACCCACACACACACTCACATGCTCACACACACTGCAACAAAGCAACAAAATAAACTGCATACTGGGATGCCTAGATAACACACAGCACCCAGAGGCAGTGTCTGATACACACTCCCACAAACGCACATCTCCATCACAAAACCCGGTGTTTGATCTCAGGCAGTTGGCCTCTTCTCACACAGACACACACACATACACACACACACACACACAAAGACACATACGCACACAAACACATACATAGACCACCAACAAACACAGTCAAACGCAGACACACACGGACACAAACCATACACACACAGACAGACACACGCACACACACACTCCTAGAAACCAAAATTAAAAAGTTGATTTTAATGCAAGTCATCATCTCTTGGTGCCATAGAGGTTGCAGATGTTTTGGTTCCATTGGATGACACTGTTCAACACAGCGGAACATGTTGAATTTTTAGGTTGTTACATGCGGAATATCGTTCCTTTCTGATGAATTTGGTGCCAAGGATTTCATCTGGGGGAAAGATTATTTCTGGAACATGGTTGATTGGAAAGAAATACTGGAGGCATTAATCATAGCTCTATCCACTGCCAGGATCAAAGTCCTTCTCAATACTGGTGATGTTAACAGGTGTCACCAGCGGTTGGTGTCATACACAGATGCACACACTGTACACACACACACAGTATATACTGCACATACTCTACACAAGAATAGATGCAAATCCACACGTGCACACACAGGAATGCACAAGCAACATATAACAAGCATATTGAAATGTGCAAGAAAGCTGTTCACACAGATGCACACACGCACAGATACCTAAGGTACACAATCTGGATACCTAAAGGGGATAAGTACTGGAAAGCTCATATCTCCAGGGGAGAAAGCACTTAAAATAATTCAAGTGCTTCAGGAACTGAGCCCCCAATGCAACAGCACAGACATTATGGTCATGCACACACAAATACACACAGACAGAGGTGCAGTCTCTCTCTCCATGTCAAGACGACTTGAAGCCAAGTCCAGGTGCTCACCCATGCCCTGTCCAGGAATATGGGCAGGGCATGGGTGTTCTGCATGTTTTTATATTGGGGAGGAAACCGATGTGAGCACTGGGAGAACATGCAAACTCCATACAGACAGACCCTTCCATGTTGACATGAAAGCACAGTGAGGGGGTTGGGTTCAGAAGGAGGTAATTCATTTGAACCTTTTCTAAGTGATTTAGTGATTTGTGATTGGATCTCCAATTGATTTAGTGATTTGAGATTGGAACTCTGATTTAATGACTGGGTGGGTGTGAGGGAGGGTCTACGTGTCAGTGGTGATTGTGAAATATTTACAGAAAGACATTGCTTTACCAGTGAGTCCAATAGGCCATAAATATGGTTTGGGTTGGGTCTCTCTCTCTCTCCTCTCTCTCTCTCTCTCTCTCTCTCTCTCTCTCTCTCTCTCTCTCTCTCTCTCTCTCTCTCTGTGTGTGTATTTGTGCATGCATGTGTGTCCCTCTAGGCTTGTTCTGGATCTTAAAGCCCATCTGGTCAGCTCAGTCCTGCTGAGTCCTTCTCACACAAACACAAGCCAACACACACACACGTTGGTCAGGCCAGGCTGGGTCCTGCCACAGCCAGAGGGGCCCTGGAGAGGGACAGCCCCAGATTCAGCTCCAGATATCCACAGCGCTGGAGGCCAACACAGTGGCCAGACCATCCAGGGATGCCCAGAGGCCATGCCACCCCACCAGGGAATCCAAGCCCAGCACAGCTACTCCAACCCTGGGGAGCATGTCAGTAGCCTCTGGCCCCTGACATCCATGACTGGGGGCAGGGATGCCAGAGGGCTCCAGCATCTCCAGGGATCCAAGCCCTGCTCCCAGCTGAGACCCAGATACACAGCAGAAGGTGGCCAAGGGACACGGTGGGGGCTTGCAGACATACAAGGGGGCCAGGGCAAGGTCACCCCAGATCATCCTATCCAAGCCAGCCAAAAGGAAACTAGTCACTGTCCCTGGTCAAGGAACACAGAGACACACTGACACAGATAAACAATCAAGACCAGGCCAGATGCTCTCAGGGAAAACTGTAAAAAGCTAATTGATTGAAAAAAAAGTAATCTTGTCCGTCTAGACAAAAACGCTCCAGAAGGATTTCAAAGAAGTCAGTATAGTCCTTTGGTCTTAAAAAAATCTATTTGAGTAAATTACAGACTGCTCGTCCAAGTCTTTACGGCAACTCTTAAGATGTCAAAGACCAGATAGAACAGTTGCTGTTCAAATCATTCAGCGGGATAACCATTTCCTGAAGAGTGCTTGGACTGGTAAGTGTAGGATGGGCAGCAATGTATAGTACCTTTCATCATTTAAATCCTACACCTTTCGGTCTCACATTCAGTCCTACTGTTTAAAGATTAGCACTGAGGTCAAATGTAAAAGTTTTAAACTTTTTTCCAGAGCAGTTGCAAAGAAACATCATGCCAATGAGATAAGGTTGTACATAAAGATTTTGATGACCATAAAACAAACATTTGAACCATTTGAATCTACAGGAGGACCACAGCATGAACATTTACATTTTACATTTATGCATTTAGCAGACGCTTTTATCCAAAGCGACTTCCAAGAGAGAGCTTTACAAAAGAGCATAGGTCACTGATCATAACAATGATCAAAGCCCCAAACATTGCGAGCAGCCAAAACATGAAGCATACATTGTGGAAAACCAAATAAGTGCCAAAGGGAAGAACCATAAGAGCATGCAGTTAAACAAGTTACAATTGAACAACATGAAACTCCCCACAAGAGTGCAAGAGTGTACCAAGAGTGCACTCTTATCCAGAGCAACTTACAGTAAGTACAGGGACATTCTCTCCGAGGCAAGTAGGGTGAAGTGCCTTGCCCAAGGACACAACGTCATTTTGCACGGCTGGGAATCAAACCAACAACCTTCTGATTAATAGCCTGACTCCCTAACCGCTCAGCCATCTGACATTCTAACATGAATATGATGGACGCAATATAATGAGTTTATTTTAGATGCTGTAGTGTTGTGGGCATGTGAGATAGTATTTTCCCTAAATTTGTTTCTTATGAGTGCAGTACAGTAATGATGTGCAGTTCCTCCACTCATCCTGACACACTGAGGGTCACTGGTTTGAAGCTGGTCGGTTCTTGCTTTTGCAACCACATGTAGAAAAGATTAAGACTCAGTAGAATACATCATGCAGATTCAAACATAAAACAACGTACTTAACATGCAAATATATATATATGAATGAGAGAGAGTATTTGTATTTTAACATGTTTTGTTAAAATATAGTTTCCTAGCTTTGGGCCATGTATTTTTATCAGGGCACTTCTGCTCTGCTTCAGCATCCTTTCTAAGATTCTTTCCCCCTTCACACTCTCCCCCTCTCCTCTCCTCCTCCTCACATACTCCTATTTATCCTTTCACACTATGGCTGAGATGATAACAGCAGACCACAGACGCACGAGAGGTTGGAGGAAGGAGGGACAGGAGAGGAGAGAGGCAGAGGAGTGGTATCCATGTTGACCGTGCTGTGGTATTGCCCTCCGGCATGCCTCTTAACCTTAATTGGCCCTTGCAGAATGGAATGCTTTGGAATGTTTCAAGTAGAAAATGGTAATGGATTGCAATCTTTAATGGATGTGTGTGACTGTTTGTGTATATGTTTTTAACGTGCAAAACCATGCCTGTTGGTGTGAGTGTGTGTGGGCACGCGTGCATGCATTCATGAAAATACATGTGCTACCCGTGGAAGTTGTCCAATCATTAGCCTTCTTTCTCAGCTGGAGACCCTGGCTTCTGGGAAGGTTCACCGGGCATGGCATAGTTCCTCACCCTTCCTCATCACAAACGCTCCACAGATGCACAATAACCGTACTCGGAGAGGAAAGCAACGTTTGCCACTGTCCTCGTTAGCATTTCAGTCATCGCCGTCACCACAATCATCATTACAGTCACTACCGTCATTATCGTCATCGCTGCCACAACGTGCTACTTCCTATCTTCCTCTGTTGGTCATAGCACATTGTGTGATTGGGTTGGGAGGTGCAGGACATGGATTAAAGACCTGCCGGTTCCCCATGTCCCCTGACTGACTTCCTCAATCCCAGTCTCTCCCTTATCCGGTGAGAGCTGAGAGCACAACTGTTTTCCCTGACACGAAAGAGCATGGAACTTTTGGTAGAGAGGGAAATACAATTCTCGAAGAAAGTGATTTAGAGGGGAGAGCAAAAATCCTTTGCCGTCCTTGTGCTTTCCCTGAAGTAAAACGACAAAGTTTTAGAGAGTCTGCTCAATATTTTACATTTCAGAGCAATTACAGTTTTCTAAATGAGCATGGCTTAGTTGAAATATGCAAGAGCTCTGAAAGGCATTAGGGACAGTGCCAAACAACTGGGATGAGAGTGAGACCCAATTACCTCATCTATACATCTGTCCGTCTGTTCGTCTGTCCATCTGTCTGTCTGTCTGTCTTGTGGCCTGCTTGCCTGCCTGCCTGATGGTTTAGTTATTTAGATACACACATACACACACACAGAGAAGAAGAGGAATATGATTTCATTGTTTCACAGGCTCTGACCCTTTGCAGAGCCCCCTGTCAATCAAGTGTGGACCAAATCACAGAGCGGACCTAAACAAAGGACAGGGTCAGCACTTTCTGTTCTGCTGACCACACTGGCCATCCACTCAGGCCAGTCCGGCAGGGATGAGACACCAACTGCACACACACGCACATGTGCACGCACGCACAGACACATGCACTCACAAACTCTCTCTCCCTCACACGGGTCTATAAGCACATACACACACCGACACAAGCAGACAAACAAATGTACACTCATTTTGGCATACGCTCTCAAAGCTTTGGTGCTGGAGTTAGAGGAGTTCTGCTGGATCAGTTTTGTTTTGTTTGTTGGGGGGAGGACAGGGGGGCAGGGTACAGTATCTGGGACAAGCCCCATTTATGAGGTGCGTCTGCATGCTCCAGCTTTCTCCCCTACAGAGGAGACCACAACCCAGTTCATGTATAATTCATCCTGCTGCTACTGTGTCTTGAGAGAGACAGAGATAGAGAGAGTGAGAGAGAGAGAGAGAGAGAGAGAGAGAGAGAGAGAGAGAGAGAGAGAGAGAAAGAGAGAGAGAGAGAGAAAGAGTGAAAGAGAGAATGAGAGAGAGAGAAAGATGTACAGCGAGAGAGAGATGGAGATATGGAGAGAGAGAGGCAGAGAAAAGAGAAAAAGAACATGTAGAAGTGGAGAGATACAGTACCCGGGATGCAGGAACGAGAGGGATGACAGAGAAGAGAGGCAGACCTGGGGAAGGATGTACTGTGCTGTAGCAAGGTGAACAAACAGGCAAAGGGACAGTGTGAAACTGTGAAAGAGATTACTTTAGTAATAACAGTAATTTCCATCTTAATGTTATTGTCCACATTCTGCACTCACTGCTCCCCAGTGCCTTTATCTGAGTTCAGAAATGTTAAAACAATTTCCAGATATTGAGTCAGACAAGAGGTC
This sequence comes from Osmerus mordax, assembly GCF_038355195.1. NCBI lineage: Eukaryota > Metazoa > Chordata > Actinopteri > Osmeriformes > Osmeridae > Osmerus > Osmerus mordax. Next base: position 2,748,843 of record NC_090060.1, on the reverse strand, counting down.
TCCCGCATTAAGCTTTCGTAATAGAATCTTGACATTTGAAAACAATTATTGGTGTTTGTTTTGTCGTCCTGACCAGCAGAAGACCAGGCCACATGATACACGACGCATTACAATCATGGATCGGGCTGGTAACAACCGATACGTTTCAGAGGTTGAAAAAAGCTCAGATTGATGCTCTTTATCCTCAATAGTGAACAGGAAACCAATCATGTCTGTTCCTGTTTGGTGCAGAGACACGCTCTCCCTCCTCCACTCAGTAGGAGTAGGGAAGTGCCGGGAGCATCTTTGGGATTTGACCCTCTGAGACGGGAAAGTGCAAGAGTAAACTGGATTCTGGGATGTGTGTGCAGGTGTATGGGTTGTGTGTCTGTGTTGGAGTGTGTGTGCAGGTGTATGGGCTGTGTGTCTGTGTTGGAGTGCGTGTGTGTGTGGCCGCAGAATTTAAATGCAAAGCCAGAGTTGTAAATGCTGGACCACTCAACTGAAGTCAAGCATGTACAGTGGCACACGTGTGTGAGTGTGTGCTTAAGTCAGACTTCTTGTGTGTGCCTGTTTGTTCTGTATGGGAAGGATTTAAAATCTCCTTGATGCACAGGAAGGAAAAATGTCACTGGGCTGACTCTGCATTCGTAATTTTTTTTCCTTCTATTTTGCCTCTTACGACATTTTTGCTTCCATTCAACAACGACCAGAGAGATTTTCCTTGGTCCTCATAAGTCAGGAATTTCCTGCAGGCTGAGAATTCATTGCTTTAGAATTATCACGGCTGTGTTCCGGAGTGCAATGAGAACGAAAGTCTACGGAAAGGTACTGAGGGTTAGTATGTAGAACACTCTCCCTGTGACTTTTGCGTATGTGTGTGTGACAGGAGGAGGTCTATAAATAGGCAGTTTAAATCATGCCAAATGACAGGAGGGACAGGGAGCAGTCCCATCTGAAATACGTCTCAAGCAGAGCAGGGTGTGACACCAGAACACTAAAACAAGCACATCTGACTGAGAGATTTATCCAGTGTCAGTCTTTGAATTATGTTTGTCATTATGTACAAGCTGGTGCAATTGCATACATTTGGACCTTATTCTGAGTACAAGACCAATACATGTTTTTGAGTGTATGTGTGTGAACCATATCACCCATCCAAATTTAAATCCTAATGATTTCTTACACTCATGTGCGTGTGAGTTTATGTGTGTGTGTGTGTGTGTGTGAGATGTCTGTACCCTTGTGCATCTGCATTGCTTGCAAAATACTTGAATTTTTTATAAATATGTACAACGGAATTAGCAAATTCAAATGAAGCGTATCCTATGTGTGTGTGTGTTCATTTGTGACTCATTAAACATTCTCCAGTGGTGGTATTTGTTTCGCTGCCCAGCTCATTCCTGTTCTCAGGTGGACTTGGCTCAGTCTCTGTCTCCTAATTCTCTCAGACTAATGCAATGCTGCTGGATTCTCAACAGGCACACACTCAGCATCACTGCTGTCCACTCGCCAGGACAGAGCTGGCTAATACACCACCTCAGGTACTTGGCTGTGTCTATGTGTTCGTGTGTGTGTGTGTGTGTGCATTTGTGTGCACGCAGGAGCATGTCTAAGAGTGTGTTTGAGCGTGTGCCAGACTGCCTGATTTTACAAGGCACTGTAAGATTAATCTACGGAGTCTCCGTTCAGGCACGTCAGCCCTCTCTCTCGGCCATCACCACGGCACAGGTCTAGCTTGCACAGCCACCCTCATGGCTTTAGAGTGAGAGCTACACATCAGTCTCTCACCCCCATCCCGCTTCCCCGCTTCTCCTCTTTGTCCTGCCTCTGATCCAGCCTTCCGCCCGTTCTTTTTTCGTTTGGCAAAGCCGAACCCTAATTTCACAGCCGACGAGACAAACACAAGCAGTTCTTTGTCTCGGCTCAAATATAGGAAGGTGAACCTAGACTTCTTGTCAGTGTTTAGACGACATGATGATGTCCACTGCAGGTGTGAACCTGTCCTTGGATGTCCACCCACACTAACATACTTTTAGTGCTGTTCCATGCTATAAGGCGTGCATCATGACATCTCAATGGATGCATCTGCCATGCTGTATTTATAGTATATAGGCTTATGCAAAAGTTTGCATCCAGTATGTATACACAATGTGGTACATACATCAAATATAATATAGTGCATAGTATGGATTAGTGTGCTTGTCTGTGTGTGTGACTGTTTTGATAGAATGTTGTGCTTGTTCATGTTTATATTTCAGGTATCCCCAATGTTGCCTTTGCCATCTGGTGCCATATATATACATTATAATATCTCTGCCTGTGTGTGTGTGTGTATGCATATGTGTGTGTGTGCGTGTGTTGCAGGCATAATCCCCCTCATGTCCAAGGGCTTCTGTCATTGTCATTCGGATGCCATACATATTTCTCCTCTCCATGCTCTTGGGACGGCTTATGTTACTTTGCTGCCATGGCCCAAGGTCTCTGTGATTGATAGGCGCAAGCCAGCCTCTCCCAGCGTATTTATCAAACGTCCGGCTCTCAAGATAGGTATCTCTCTCTCACACATACACAAACACGCACACACAAACACACACACCACCTCCACTACTCAGATATGCATCTGTCTGCTTTCTCCAGTGACCCTTTTTACGGCCCTCATAATTGAGAAAGTGATGGTGAGAAGTTTGGATGTGTGCGTGTGTGAGTGTGTGCATGCGTATGGGGTGTAATTATGGGGTGTAATCAGTGTTAGCGTAGCTGCACACAGTGCGTTCACCGGGTACCTGATCCAGGTGAATTACGCATAGGCTACTCTGGAGAGTTTTAGAACGCGCGGAATACTACACCTTACAGTTTGATAGGAAATTTGGTGTGCGTAAAAACAGGTGAAATATGTGCATATTACATTTGATAAGCGTACGCACAGGTAGGTGACATGTGTGCATTAAAAACATAATTTTGAAACAGCGATCTAAGCCATTGTTTTTCACAATTGTTATCACACAAAAAGCATAAATTTGGCAACATTTTCACAACCTTCACTTCATGTACCAATTGGTCGACCCAATTTGGCAAAACTTCACACTCCCTTATCTGCATTAGACTCTGACTTTCCTTGTTCACACACTGATGTCAATTACACATCACCTTGTTGTCAAAACACTACACACAATGTTCAGTTGTTGCACACACTTCTCAAGTAAAGTCTCAAAGCATCAACCTACAACACACAACTATTCAAATCTCTAAACACTCAGGTCTGGTGAGCAATTTGCGATCAGGACTGCAGCATAAAAAGGGCCTTGAGCCTGTGTTTTGTTTGGTGAACAATGGAGAACTTAGAACATATCAACAACCAGAGAAGGAGAAGTGAGAGGAGGACAAGGAAGAGGACAAGGAAGAGGACAAGGAAGAGGAGGGAGAGGATGACAAGGAGGAGGATAAGGAGGAGGACGACAAGAAGAAGGAGGATGAGGAAGAGGAGAAGAAGAAGGAGGAGGAAGAGAAAGAAGAAGGAGAACGGTGATCTCTACTGAGATTCGGGGCACCGTGGTTGACCATGTGCTCAACCATGGTTTGAGCATGAGGGAGGCTGGCCAGAGGTTCCAACCAAATCTCAGCCGCTTCACTGTTGCTGCCATCATTAGAACATTTAGAATGGAGAACAGGTATGAATTATATTTGCCTTGTGTACTGAAATACTGCATATCAATAGAATACAGTGTGCTCACTGTATTTGTATTTTTCAGGACTGAAAGAGAACCACACCGTGGGGGAAGAACATGCACTTTCACAGCCGAACAGGAGACTGACATTGTGAAAATGGTTTGTGAAAACAATACTATCACAGTAGGCCTACACTGAGATATTTTACAAAAGGAGAAATGGCTCATTCTCCAGAGCCATTGTCATTCATATGGTGTGTTCCATTTATATAACAGTGTGCTGTGAATGCTTGGTAGTGTGCAGAAAATGCTTAGTTGTGTGTACTGTTATGAATGGTATGTGTGTGTCATTTGAAAATATGGCTGTGTGTACCAAATGAGAAAACGAGTTCCATTTTGTGAACAGATAAGAGATTTGATGGCAAAGAGTCATCTTGCAAAGGGAGTGTCAAAGGGAGTGGTTTTCAGTTTTGTGTGTGCAGTTTTGAGAAAGCCGTTATTGTTTTGAGAAACGTGTGTTAACAATTGTGAAAAACTTTAAGCCAAAGAGCAGAACACTGCATCCCTGAGACCAGGAAGTTGCAGCCTAAACACACGCACACTGACACACGTTCGCGCTCGTACACACATACTCGCGCACACATTTAGCAGTCCAACAATATCCTCTTTGACATACAAATGAGGTACTTCAAAGGTTTTTTTTCCTCTCAGAAAGCTACTTCCTCTGATACCTTAAACAACTCCCCTGTGCCCCTGACACTCACACACTTTCACACACTCTCAGACACCCTCACACACTCTCACATATTCCTCTATCTCAGCAAAATATCACTGATTGGTCCCTGTGCTGAGCCATTGAGAGCAAGAAAGAGAGTTGAGCGAGTGAGTGTGTGAGCACGTTTTGAAGTTCTGTTTTTTACATTCACTTTCTTTCCAACAGCTTCATCGTTAGCTGTTCTCCCCAAAACTCAACGCTGTTCCTTTTCTGTATTTTTTTTCTGTTTCTAAATTATAAATAAAGCTGCTCTTATATGCAAAGTCAATGCAATTTCCTGCCCAACTTTCACCTGGTCATGTTCGGTGAATTGGATCTCAAACGTGACTTTCCAGAAGTGCCTTAGGGTGGTCCGCTGTCATTGCCCAGAGCTGGTCTGGTTCTGGCACTTTGAAGATCCGTTTTGGATTGCCACCTGGTCAATGTAAAATTTATGAAAACAGAGTTATGGAAAAAAAACTGAGCAGCATCCATCTCAACAGCTGCTCTCTGGGTTTATCAGTATAAATGTCCCTGGCTCCGGCTTCCTGGACTCCAAGCCACTCCTACATTCTTTGTTGATGTGTCACTCCCCTGGGAGGGATGTTACTGTTGGCTACAAGGTGCACCATGGTGAGTTGCTGGTCCTGCTTCTGAAAAAGAAAGTGGGCACAGGAAGTAGGCAAAGGAAGTGAGTACAGGATGGTTGGATCAAGGTATAGATGACAAGTTCATCACAACATGGAACACAACTAACAATCTCGCCTAATCACACAATTTGTTATCACACAGTCTTGAAAACAAAATCCATTTTATTTTATTTATATTTTTTTATATTTTTTCCAATGAATAAACAGGAGCACAGGTACATGGAATGTGTAACAAAAACGTATCAAATACCCCTCCCACCCACTTACCCTCCCCAGCCCACCCAAGTCCCTCCCCCCACTCACCCCCCCAACCCACCCTAGTCCCTCCCCCCCACCCACCCCCCCCAGCCCACCCAAGCCCCCCCCCCTCCCCCAGCCCACCCAAGCCCCACAGCCCACCCACCCCACCCCCAACCCATCCACAGGTTCACTGGTTATGAGCACTGTACTGCCTATTGACTCAGACATTCATACAAAAAAAGAGAGAAAGAGAGAGGGGGGGGGAGAAAGGGGTCACCACTCCGCCAAGATGTGCATGTCTAAACTATGGGCCTTGCCTAATCATTGTCAAGGGGCTCCTGTAAGGAGTCGTAGAAATCTAAAAATGGCTTCCACGTTTTTAGAAAAGCTTGTGAGGTTTTCCTAAGTGTGTCTTCTATTTTTTCCAGCTTCAAGAAGAACATTACGTCTTTAACCCAGTACGACAATGAGGGAGGGGCGCACTGTTTCCATTTTAAGAGAATCAGGCGCCTGGCCAGGAGTGTAGTGAAGGCTATTACCACATGAGCTTTACTTGGAAGATTATCACGAGATTCCTCAGGTGTTACACCAAAGAGGGCACAGATTGGGTCAGGGTTGAGTTGGACACCAAACATATCGCTAAAAGCTTTGAAGATATTTCCCCAATAGTTATGGAGATGTGGGCAAAGCCAAAACATATCCATTAAGTCAGCTGGCTGACCACTACATCGAGGGCAGGAAGGATCAATATTGGGGTAGATCTTTGCCAATCTAGCATTGGTATAAATTAACTCTAGGGACAATTTTCATTTGTATCACTCCATGTTTAGCAGATGCAGACGAGGTGTGGACCAGGTCCAAGATAGAATTCCACTGATCGACCCTCAACGCAACCCCCAGGTCGGAGTCCCAAGCCTCTTTCACCTTTCCCATGGCGTCTGGGGTGATATTGTTAATGAGCTCATAAATCTGGGAGATCAATCCTCTACTGTCAGGGTTAAGTTAAAAAATGCAGTCAACAAGTGATTTGGAGGGTTTTGCTGGGAAGGAGGTGAACGTCTTTTTGACAAATTGTCTGATTTGTAGATAACGAATAAAGTGTCTATGTGGCAAACCATACGCTTCAGAGAGTTGAACGAAAGATGCAAATATGTCTTTAACATAAAGATCCTGAATAAATTTCAACCCCTTGGTGGGCCAAGCCATGAATGCAGAGTCCGTCTGGGAGGGCATGAACATGTGATTTGACTTAATGGGAGAGAGGATCGATGCACCCTGTAGCCCAAAATGTCTTCTGAGTTGAGTCCAGATTTTAACGGAGTGTTCAACTACTATACTAGAACTGCGGACATTGACAAACGTCAGGGCTGCACAAACCACAGAACCCAAGTTGTGTTTGCATGAGGCAAGTTCCAGTTGTACCCAGTCCGCCCTTTCCGCAATGGGTCTGTCCTCAAACCAATGAAGCAGTTTTGGGATGTTACACGCCCAGTAATAGTAGAGGAAGTTGGGCAAGGCCAGGCCTCCTGCACATTTTGACCTCTGAAGGTGGGTTTTATTAATTCTACTGTGTTTGTTCTGCCATATAAAGGGGACTATACTTTTGTCAAGCGTTTTGAAAAAAGACTTCCTAATTAAGATGGGGATGTTTTGAAAAAGATATAAAAACTTAGGTAGGACAATCATTTTAATAAGGTTGATGCGCCCAGCTAATGAGAGTGGTAGGGAAGTCCATCGGGCCATATCCTGTTTGCACCGGGTGAGAAGAGCAGTAACGTTTTAAGTAAAAGTTGATGTGTAAGAAAGGGTTACTTCTATTCCTAGGTATTTAAAGCCATTCTGTACCTTTTTAAAGGGTTAGAGGGCACACCCGCCTCAGAGTTCAAAGGAAAAAGTTCACTCTTTTGCAGATTTAGTTTGTATCCAGAAATTGCCCCAAACTTGTTTAGGATGTCTAGGATATATGGAAATGACTGCAACGGGTCTGAGACATACAGAAGCAAGTCATCAGCATAAAGTGAGACTTTGAAATCTAGCCCACTACGAGTAAGACCTCTAAAGCCTTTGCAAAGACGAAGTGAGATGGCCAGAGGCTCGATGGCCAGTGCAAATAGAAGGGGGGAGAGTGGACAACCTTGTCTTGTCCCTCTTCCAAGGGGGAAGTAGCTGGACTGAGTGCTGTTAGAGAGCACGGATGCCAGGGGACCAGAATATAGTAATTTGATCCAGGCAATAAAGTCTTCTCCGAAGCCGAATTTCTGAAGGGAACAAAATAGATAGTTCCACTCGACCCGGTCAAAGGCTTTTTCTGCGTCCAGCTAGATTACTAATTCTGGGTTTCCTGACCGGGTCGTGTGGACAATATTGAATAGCTTCCTAAGATTTGAGTAGGCGTGTCGCCCCCGAATAAATCCTGTCTGGTCGGGTGATACGATATCTGGAACCACTGTCTCCAACCGCTTAGCCAGGACCTTAGTCCACGTTGAGCAACGAGATTGGACGGTATGATGAACATAACAAAGGGTTCTTGTCCTTCTTGGCCAACAGAGAGATAGCCGCCTGTCTCAGAGTCCTGGGCAGAATGGCCGAGATTAGGGCTTCCCGAAACATAGTTTGGAGAACTGGTGCCAATTCCTGGGCAAATCTTTTATAAAATTCTCTTGTTGCTCTGCATGGATTTGATCGCGGTGATAATTTCAGGGATTGAAATCTCAGCACTTAGCTGGGTATTTTGCTCTTCCGACACTGTGGGTAAAGTCAGGTTCTCAAAGAAAGCGTGCAGGCGATCAGAGTCATTACAACACTCTGATGAGTAAAGGTTAGAGTAAAAGTTCAAGAAGGCTTTGTTTATGCCACCGTGGTCAAGACTTCGCCTGTGTCTGATTGGATTTTAGTAATTGAGCGTGCAGTAGCTGCTTGGCGTGCTTGCATAGCCAATAACCTACTCGCTTTATCACCAAACTCATAAACGTTATGTCTAGACCTCAAAATAAGACGCGTTGCCTCATCTGTGGAGAGAAGGTTAAATTCAGTCTGTGCTTTTAGCCGATCTTTGTATAGGTCAGGTGTAGGTGATTTTTCGTCAGTGTCCTGAATTTGTTGGGAAAGGTCAATTCATTTGGAGTTCTTCTCTTTCTTAGCTCTGGCAGAATAGGCAATAATTTGTCCTCTGAGATATACTTTTAGAGTCTCCCATAGTGTGGCTTGGGAGATCCCCGGGGTAGAGTTGGTGTCTAAGAAGAATTTTATTTGGTCTGAAATATAGTCTGTACATTTTTCATCTGATAGTAGAAGAGGATTGAGTCTCCAGATTCTGTTTGGCAGAGGGCGATTTGGAAGATCTAATTCAAATACAATGGCACCATGATCCGAGATAGTGATGCTAGTATATGAGCAAGATTTAACTCTGGGTAGCAATCTATTATCGAGTAAGAAATAATCTATGCGAGTATAAGTGTGGTGTACATTAGAAAGAAAAGAGTAAGCTCTGCGTTGAGGAAACCGAAATCTCCAGACGTCTGATAGACCACATTGGTCCATAAAGTCAGTTATAACTTAGATTTTGAGTGACGTTCGAGGATCTATCTAAAGTGGAGTTTAAAACAAGGTTGAAGTCACCTCCAAGGATGAGGAACCCATCATCAATCTTATGTATTGTCATAAACTATTTCCTGAAAAAAGTACTGTCGTCACAGTTGGGGGCATACACGTTTACCAAAATGATTTTATTGGCAAAGATCTGACCAGTGACAATGATATACCGCCCGTTAGGGTCACTAATCACCTCTGTAGGTTGGAAAGCTATATTCTTGTTTATTAAAATTGCCGCCCCTCTAGCTCTCGCGTTAAATTTAGAATGGAACACTTGGCCGACCCAGCCTCGTTGAAGCCCAGATACGCTGGCTTGACGAAGGTGGGTTTCCGATAGAAAGGCAACGTCCACCTGCATCTGCTGTAGCCGAGACATGACCTTTTGTCTTTTAACCTGGTCATTAATGCCCTTCACGTTCCGGGATATAAATCTAGTTGGGTTGTTGGTCATTGTATTGGTTTGAACCACCATAGTACTTCAGGAGAATAAAAGGGAAGCCACTTGTTTGGATGGAAGGTATTGGGGGGGAGGGAAGAGAGAGAGAGAAATACATTCAAAAAGAAAACCTGCTTATTAATCCCTAACCCAGTAAACCCTAACCTAGTACACCCTAACACAGTAAACCCTAACCCAGTGAGCCCTAGCCCAAGTAACCCTAACCCAGTAAATCTTAGCTCTTGAGCTATCTCGAACGTTGTGCTTGGTTCTACCTGCACTTGAACTCTGTCTATATGAAATATATAGAAAACAGGAACAAAAATAACATATATAGGATGTGGTGAACCATCCTTAACTAGGTTTAAGTCAATATTCAAAATGACTGTCAGAACAGAAATAAGCAACTTGAAAAAAAATTGAATGCCTATGGATTCTGAACAAAAACCCCAGGGCCTATGCGAGTGCACGTCATCAAAATTGGATAAAAATAGGCCTACACCAATAAATGGTGTCACCAATGCTTCGTAAAATGACCAAATAAGTCTACGTTAGCTGAATAGAATGAGCTTCTGCGGCTCACGTGTTAAACTTTAAAAGAAACAAAGAAATAGGGGGCTGCCGCATAACAGCGTTGACGCCGCGGGTTACTTTAGGCGTTCTCAACATGCAACCGGGCCGAACGCAAAACCAGAGGCTGCTTTTCTAAACATCAGCACTGAGTATAAGAAAATGTAAAAAGGGAAAGAAGTAGGTTACCCAATATGCCTATCCATAGAGGACATAAAGGCTTAATGAGCGTGATCAGACTGTGTTTGAAATGAGCGAGCTCAAGAAATGTTAGGAAATAAAATAAAAACAGCAGTAGTCTAACATGCCGTACTCACTGTTCGTCACATTGAAACATTTTTCACAGCACACAGTAGTTCGTATATGGCCACTCACCAATAACGAGAAAACCTACTGTCATTGTAATGGATTATTCATTGCTACGGCGCAAGAGAAGCCTTTCACCCGGATGCCTGACGCTGTCTGCGGCCTGTGAGGAAGGTGGTAGCCTCGGCTGGAGTGGTGAACTCATGTTTCGATCCGTTGTCCATCACCCGGAGCTTCGCAGGGAAAAGCAAACTGTACTGCAGACCAGCTTCTCTCAGTTGTTTCTTGACGGGTGTGAAGGCGGCCCTCTTCCTGGCTGTTTCTGCGCTGTAGTCGTTGTAGATGTGGATCTCGGCCCCTCGGTATGACAGGTGGCCCCTCTCTCGTGCGAGCTGGAGGATCCGTAGCTTTGATTGGAAGTAATGGATTTGGGCTACGAAAGGGCGCGGCGGACCATTCTCTGGATAGCCACTCGGTGCGCTCGGTCCACGGTGGGAGCCTCAGGGAACCTGTCAGTGAATAACTCCCCCAGGACGGTTTCGACGAATGCGGTGGGTTGGGTGCCCTCCACTCACTCCGGTATGCCTGTTATACGAATGTTGCACCTCCTGGACCTGTTCTCGAGGTCATCAGTTTTTAGCAGTAGCTGAGTGTTCTCCTTCAGAAGTCGTGTGACTGTAGCTTCCAGAGACGTCACTCGGGTTTCATGATCAGTCATGGCTTCTTCTATACCCTTAATCATCTGGTCGTGCTTGGCTATGGTGGCGTGGTTGGATGCTATTCGTGCTGAGAGGTCGTCAATAATTCCATGGCAGCGAGTAGTTTCTCAAGTTCAGTCACATTGCACGTGCCGCCCTCCATGTGCGTGGAGTCCTGGCTAGCTAGACGAGCTGACTGGATGCTAGCGGCGTCCTTCTCATCGTTTTTCCTTGCCCTCTAAGCTTTTTTGTCCATTTTATTCGTTTTATTGGATTCTCTTTCCTTCTAATTCAAGTTATCCCGCAGTCTGGTTGGTTTTCCACGATTTATATGTATGAATGTCCCATAAATGTCAAATTTGTGACAGAGCTCCTCCGGCTTGCTGCCTACTCTGCCATTCGCCAAACCGGAAGCCCCGAAAACAAAATCTATTTTTGATAATTAAAAGGTTACCAATGATGCAAAATAAGTGGACAAAGGAAGTGGGCACAGTCACAGACCAGGTGTTAGTTAATACTAGGTGTTAGGTATTACTACTTCAAGAACAGAATTCAAAATCACAACTTAATTGTCTGGCACTTTTGTCTGGCAGACCTGTTGAGCTTGTCTCTGTGTCTGAGCAGTCAGAACATAAACCTGCTAGCCAGAACCAGCTAGACCCGGGTTTGCCATGTCATGAGAGGACAGAGGCTTTCTGTCGGAACACTGTGTTACAACACAGACTGGAACAAGGAACAAACCCATTTGGGCTTCAAAATGGTGGTGATGTGCCAAAAACATTGAAGAGAGAGAGAGAAAGACAGAGAGAAAAAGAGAGAAGACAAAATAGAGTGAAGAGGATGACAGGAAAGGATGAGAGACAGAAAGAGAGATTAAGACAAAACATTTGAGAAGAAACGAAGGAAGGAGAAGACGAGAAGGAGATTAGAACCCTGTAATCATTATGTTACGTGCGCACGACTTGAGCTGAAAAGAACACTGCCAGAATCCCATGTAGAGCCATGCCACACTGCTTTGTTACACAACATCACTGCCCTTGGCTTCTATACCCTGGTTTATAGTCAAATCAATGCATGCGTACACACACAGACACACACATTTAAGGAGACAAAAATACACGCCCAGACAGACAGCAAAAACAAACAGATGACACACCGGCATCACAGAAACAAAGGAAGCACATACAGGATAAGTTGCTGTTTCAACAAACAAGCTCCAGTTTCAACGCCAGCCATCCTTGGCCAATCCTCCTTTTAATCCTGTTTCATTATAACAGCGCTTTACAAAGCCTTGTGCCACACACATGCCAACACACACACTGGCACACATACACACGCACATGCTGTACACACAAGCAAAGACACACACACGTGCTTCACACTCAAGTAAAGATACACACAAACATGATCAAATGTACAGATAAACACATACTAACAAAAAGACAGAAACGCACATACACGCGCACATACGCACACACACACCTATACACACACACTTCAAATCACAGTAAATAAGCTCCCTGGCTCAGTACACAGCATACTGAGACATTCTGGCTGTGGGTGGCTTTAGCGCTGAAATGATTTATTTTTACAATAAATACCATCCCACTTCTCCCTTGCCTTCCAAGAGAGGAGAATGAGAGAGAGAGAGACCAAGACAAGCAACAGAGCATGAGAAAAACAGAAAGATGAAAATCAAAGATACAGAGAGAGAGAATGAGAGAGAGCAAAGGAGAGAGAGAGTGAAAGTGAGAGAGATGACAGAGATAAGGGACACTGATGTAGATAGAGCGAGAGACACAGATGGAGCAAATAGTAACAAAGTGAGACTGTACTGGTTAGAAAAGAGGTGACTATGACTCCAGAGTTATTAGAGCTTTAGAAGTCCCCCTCCTCCACACATCCCCACTTTCTCTTCCCTCCTACCCCCTTCACCCTGTCCACCCCCTTCACCCTGCTCCACCTTCCTCCAGCCTTCAGTCATTACTGTACATCAGAGAGCAGTGTTGGTCCAAGACCAACATTGTGTAACTCCAAAATTAGAAACTCCGTATTCTTGACTTTTAAAGAAAACATTTTGTAAAGTTAAAAAAACAATGGTGTTGTTGGTTATACTAGCATCTGCATGCTGCATGGAGATCAACAAGGCTAGACTCTCCTCTGATTCCCATTACCATTTTCCCCCAAAGTCTCGAAAGCCTCCCCCCCTCTCAGCTTAATGCACGCTGAACCCCAGCTCTTGTCTCAGAGTTCTCTTTAACATTTCCTCTGTGATAAATAACAGCCACTGCCAAACCACCTTTAGCTGGCCACTTTGGAGCTGTTTCTTCCAGCCTCTTCTGAGCCGGATGAGAGTGATGGGACTGAAGGCCAGATGCACTCTATTTTACCTTGTCATTCCATGTTAATGGACCAACACTCTGAGAGTGGCTGACTGCACCCATTGACACTAATTTGTTAGTTGGCACATTTTGGGCTTGCGTGCTGTCAAAACACATCGGTGTGATGCTGCGTGTCTCTACCACTAACACTACCAGGCATAACCTCTGCGTTCAGTTTCATTTTCTTTCCTTTTCCCCCTCTGTCAAACCTTCTATTGCTCACTCTTGCACTCGTATTTCCTATTTTTTTTCCATCGTTCATGATGTTCAAAGTTTTACAAAAGCCTGCGTTGTCCGAGCGATGCAGAGAAGCATTGGACTTAACAAAAGCATTTGTAGGTGTTTCGTGAACATGGCTCTTGTTTTTGATTTTGGGTTGAAGAGTATGAGTTAGACGCCCTGTTTGTTGAAGCAGAACTGAACCGTCAGTGGCTTTCCGAGACGTCGGATCGTTCAGTCCCGAAGCACAGAAATAACACAGTGTTTTCTTTTTCTCCACTCCCTCTTCCCTCTCCTCCTCTCGTCTCACCCTCCACAGAAAACACTGGGCCTGGTTGTCTTTGTAGTCAAATAGCCATGCTGATGTCTACATCCTCTGCCATGGATAATTCAAGCCAACGATTCCGCATGGCCTTTTTATGTTTTCCCTGCTGTCTGTTTCTTTTTCGTTACTCCCTCTCTCTCAACAGTGGGTCCTCCAGGATATAAACTGGTGCTTGACCTCCACCCCTCTTTGACACAGACACACAGTACACCTGCTATTTGCATACTTCCTCCAAACACAGATAAGAACAGATAAATACTTTCCCTCGTCACCATCTCTCTGCCTTCAGGCCAGAGGAAGAAAGAAAAATTTGGTTATTTGTCAGAAAGAGTTGCACAACAGAGGATGTACTTCCTTCGGCAGCTGAAGAAGTTCAACCTGCCAAAGACAATGATGGTGCACTTCTACTCAGCCATCATTGAGTCCATCCTCACCTCCTCCATCACCGTCTGGTACGCTGCTGCCACTGCCAAGGACAAGAGCAGGCTGCAGCGTATCATCCGCACTGCTGAGAAGGTGATTGGCTGCAATCTGCCTACCCTCGAGGACCTGCACACCTCGAGGACCCTGAGGCGAGCGAGGAAGATTGTGGCCGACTCCTCCCACCCTGGACACTCCCTGTTTCAGTCACTCCTGTCCGGCAGAAGGCTGCAGTCCATCAGGACCAATACCTCACGCCACAAAAACAGTTTCTTCCCTTCCGCTGTTGGCCTCTTCACCAAGGCCAAGGGTTCACACTGACTCTAATAACTTCCTGCTTAAAACACACTGCTTTTTGCACTGCAAAATTGTATCTTTTGTATTTTTTGTAATATTTGTATTTTTATATTTATATTTTGTATATTTTATTTAATTATAATTCCACTTAGTACTGCTAGTTTATGTACCCTTAGTATAGATAGTCCACATATTTAAATATCCTGTAAAGTGGACCTGGAAATTAGTTTTAAGTTCGCCACACCACAGAATAATGTGTTATTAACTACCCATCCAAATTCTAATGAAAAAATAACACCGACAAGTATGTTAAATTAGGCTTTGAAATCGTGAAAAAATCTGCAGTCTTTTCTGCTTGAGACTGGGGGGGCGTGTCGCCTGAAGGAGCTGAAGCTCCGCCCCTCGCTGCCTAGTGCCTACCTCCGACCCAGATAATGGACGCTATGTCAAGCCAAACAAAAACGTATAGAATCAGAATTTATTTGTTCAATGAGTGAAACATACAGATGCATATAAATGAAATGTTCCCCTAAGCTGTAACAGTAAAAATGGACACCAGAGACAGCAGACAGTGAGCTCTCCAACTAGGCTACTTGTAACACATTAGCTACCATTTCACCCAAAATACCATCATTCTACACCGAGTAGCCTAATATCAATTTAGCGGTTTGCACTAACTCATAGCAGAGATACCTCTGGAAAAGTTATCTAGTATAATTATAACAAGTACACAGAACAGAGTGATGAACTGCTGGCAGTGGTGGATTGTCCAGGTGCGATCGGAGGAGGAACGGCCGGGAGGGCGATGCTCGGTACGGCTCCGCGCTGCAAGAGAAGCCGTGTGTCCGCGAACCCCGTCTGTCTCTGGTCCATGTTAAAACTATCCGCTGTGAAATGGTCAGTGCAGAGGCGGCTGTTGGAGTTTATCCGAAGCTTTCCATGAGCGTGGCTCTTCACAAAATCTATCCACCTATATTTCCTTTCATTATCAATAGGGAACTTAAATGGCGTTGCAGCGCAGCTGGAGTTCTTGCATCCAGGGAAGATGCAGTTGCGGGTGGTGGGAGACATTCTGAAGCTAGCTAGCTAGCTGATGTAGGCTACAATAACAGTACAGCAGGAGGAGCCATTCAGTGATCTGACGTAGGGCGAAATTACGTAGATAGGGAATTTTTTGGCTCCACCCATTAAAACCTGATCTGAAAACGGAAGAGAAACTGTTCTTCGGTTTAACTCCACATTTCAGTGTGACAAAGTTTTAGCGCTTTGCACATGCTTTCAGGAACTCATTTCACACGTATATAATGTACTTAGAAGCAAAACATGGAATTTACTTTACAGGATCTTTAAATTTTAGGTCCCTATATGTTTATTGTATGCACCTTCCTGCCAAAGCAAATTCCTTGTCTGTGCAAACTTTCATGGCGAAAAAATCCCATTCTGATTCTGATTCGTGTTTTTTCGACGAACAGTTAGTCATACAATCCTTTAACACCCAGAGCAGATACTATACGTTTTGTGTTTGCCCAAAATTTGAATCTTAGGGGGTAAAGATGGCCACTGTACCTTGACATTGATGACCAAACAAACAAATACTCACACATCCACACATGCATGCACACACACTCACACATACATACAAACACACACACGGATGTATGAGGTGGAATACTATGGGATGTAATCAGTGTCAGCGTAGCGGCACACAGTGCGTTCACCGCATACCTGATATGGGTGAATTACACGTAGGCTTGGAGGCCAGGGGTCTCATTTATAAAACTGTGCGTAGGATTCTTACTAAAAGTGTACCTACGCCCAAAAGCCTAAAATGGCGTACGCACACAAAAATTCAGATTTATAAAACCGTGCGTACGCACACCTGTACGCAATGTTCCCTTTATAAATCACAGATTACCCACAAGTGTGCGTACGTGAATCAGCATTGTACCCCGCCCTGAACACGCCCATTTTTAACCATAAATAGTCAATGCAAAGCACCTCATGAATGTTAATCTAGTATCTCATCATGACCCTGGCATGCGATTGTTCTTTACGGTGAATCATGGTGCATGACAACTTCTCAGACACTGTTATCCTATTGGTGGAGCCCAAAAACTCAGAAAATTTGGTGGCCGGTAGATCACCACACTGTAAAAAAAGACCGTGAAATTTACATAAAAACTATGTAAAATCCCTACAGAAAAGTATTGTAAACCCAAAAACATATTGTTTGTTTAAATCACAGTGAACTTTTGTAAACTATTAAACAGAATGTTTTTGTTATATTTACAACAAGTATATGTGATTATAATCAAATGTATCTGTTAAAACTACAAATATTACTATCAAAAACAGAGAAATACTGTAATATTCATGACAAAACAAATTTGTTAATTTGACATGCAAATATTGTAAAAACTATAATTTTGGTCAGTTTTTTTTTTTATACAAAAAAATATATGTAAGTCACTTTACAAGTTTATGCTGTACTTTTAACATGATTGATGAAACGATGCCAATCGAGGTAATAAAAATATTTTCACAAAAAATGTCATTGTGAACCTGATAGGTTGCCTATCTATTTATATATAAAAATATAGGCTACAATTATAATATAACAGTTTTTTATATTTTGGCTATTTTCCAGCATATTGTAGATGTGTGTATAAGAAATTAAAATTCATTTTTTTCTATTTATATTTCTAAAAATAATAATTTGAGCATTGTGTCACAGGCTAAACAACCTAACAGTGCCTCCGAACCACAGACTTGTACTTGTACACTTATTGTGCACCGAGTCCGCCAAATTTTGAATTTCATAGTGTGGAGCGGGAGAACAGCTCCTCGTTCACTGCTGACTGGATGACGTAATTAACGAGCAAGCCAGAACCAGAACGGCGCTTGCTGGAGAGAACACATGAGCGGAGCAGAAATCTTCGGACCATTTTGTCATTTTAAAAGTTTTTAGGACAAATTTACGATTTTAATACAATTTATTTTGGCTGGTCTGCTGCTGTTCAATCGGAAAATTGCAAGTTTGCACGGTAAGCTTCACATTTAGCCTACTATTTTTTCCAAGACCAAACGAAAATGTGATCTAAAAGCACATGGTGTAAGCTAGCACCAAGACCAGTAGCTAGCTAGCTAGGTCAATGCGTGATTATTTAGTTCAGCTGAAAAGCACAGGCAGACACTTAAAATCCCCAAAATGATCACCTGCGTCTTTTGTAAAAAGAAATTGGATACATTAAGAGGCTATGTACTACATTGCAGAGTGCATAGGAATGAGCCCCGTTGTCTTTTCAAATGTGTTGGCGCCAACTGTAGTCAAACATTTACCACTTACTCAGCTTTCAAGGGCCATTTGTATCGTGTGCACAATGCAACTGCATCACAAACTGCTCCTATAGCTGTTGTTGCGGATTTAAAATGTGCAGTTTCATTATGTGCCTGCCATTTTCACACGGTGAAAGAGCTAGTGTCTCATTTACATGATCATATTGGAGAGGGCAGGTCTGTGTCAAAGGTGGCAAAATATCCCAATCCTCTGCAAGATGTAATAGAGGGTGATATTGTTGGAACAGGCTACTATTCCCTTGCCAAACAGTTGCATAACAGAATTGAAAATGTGAGACGCACTTCAACACCCAAAATAAGAAAAAGAAAACAGACAGATGTCTCAGACCACACAGACGAGATCCCATTAGAAGAGAGAGCAGCAATGCAGGACACTTACGGATGCATTAAATGGAATGTAAAATATCTGCCCCTTGAAGAAACTCAAGAGAGCCAGCAGCAAAAGATGGAAGAACTCAAGGTGATGTTCCAAAACTCTGACGCTAATCCAGAGGAGGTAAAATGTCTAATGAAGTCCCCTTTTTACACACAGCGTCAACATGTCAACCAGGGAAAAAGTATCAAATGCCTTAGAGAGGAGTGGCCATTTTGGTTTCATGATCTTGGCATGTCTGTACACTTCAAGGAACTCACTGGGATGGACCTCAAAGAGACATTCACACGAAATTTGGATTTGAAGGGAAAAAGGCTTCTCGACTACATGACCACAGTTTGTGTCAACAAGAGCAAGAAGTTCCTTCAGAATTATGCAAGGCTTCAGAGGATGCGGGGACTGCAGAGTGGCTGCTCAGATGATGTGATAGAGATGCTCCTGCTTCTGCTCAGCTACTTTGATGAGAAGGAGGAGTCCATGTTCTTCCATGTAGAAGATACATGTCTGGCAGAAGAGGTCCAACTGGAGCAAGTGCCTCTGACACCCGCTGTTATTGTCTGTGGTAAGTCTGTTTCATATATCCTTTTATTTATTTTAATTGCACTGTTTATGGAATTTGTCATGTGAGTGCAGTGCTTATTAATATAACCTGTTAAAAAATGTGTTTATAGGACAGTTCTGCTATTCCTCAACAAGGTACATGCTGAGTCTGGATCGGAACCTTACCAACACAAACATCTCCTCCTTCATTTCTGCATTGTGCCTTATTGGGCCCTGCACAGATCTGCACCCCCCGGATGAATTCCCTTGTGATGGAACAGCTCAGTGACAGAGACTTTCCCAAAGAAAAGCTACGCTAGGACAGCCACCATGCTATTTCATTGGACATACCGGTCATCATCACAAACAGAAAATGGCATGGTAGAATGCATGGTTACAAACCTGAAACTAGTGTTAGAAGTCACAGAACTATCCATATTCTTCCAACAGATTTATCTACCCATGTTTTATCTGTTAATACCCCACAGATGAAACTGGCCCTTCTAAATGTTAGATCACTAAATAACAAAACATTCCTAGTTAATTATCTGGTCAAAGAAAACAACTTAGACTGCATCTGTCTAACAGAAACCTGGCTAAACAATGACACGGCAACAGCAACTTTGATAGAAGCGTGTCCGCCTGATTACAGCTTTCACCAAGTTTCAAGGACATCAAAAAAAGGTGGAGGAGTCGCAGCTATTTTCTCCTCTAAACTGTTGTTCAAAATCACTGAGCTAGGTGAATTCACTTCATATGAATATCTTGCTATAGAGCTCAAAACCGAATCAATACTTTTTGTTATTATATATCGGCCACCCAAGCACTCGCCAATATTCATACAAGAATTCTCTGAACTATTATCACTATGTGTCACTAGATATGACAAAGTAGTTTTAAACGGAGACTTAAATATCCAAGTAAATAAAAAAGCAGACCCAAGAACTATTGAGCTCTTAAATCTCCTTGACAGTTTCAATCTAACTCAACACATAACAGACCCAACACACCGGCACGGAAACACACTAGATCTAGTGATAACAACTGGACTAAATATCAATAATATTTCAATAACTGATCTACCCCTCTCAGACCATCATTATATACTTTTTAATGTGGAAATTATCCTAACAAAAACCAAAAAAGAATTCTTAGTCCATAGAAGATATTTAGACGATACAGCTATGATGACATTTTCTGAACAATTTGCTCCATATGAGCCGACTTACCATGATTGCTCTCTGAATGAAATGGTAGAGAACCTCAATGATGCACTATTATCTGTGTTAGACTCTGTTGCACCACTGAAAACCAAAAAGAAGTGCACAAGCAGAACCTCCCCATGGCTGAGAAATAAAAATGTTAGTGAAACGAAAAGAAAATGCCGTGCAACAGAGAGAAAATGGAGGAAAACAAAGATCACTATCCACTACAATATCTACAAAGATACACTAACCACCTTTAACAAAACCATCCGTCTAGCAAGGAGAGAATATTTCTCCAACATTATTACAGAAAATGCCAGAAATTCCAGAGTTCTTTTCTCCACCATTGACCAGCTGCTAAACACTGTCCCTGCCCCACCTCCATCCTCAGCAGTTAAATGTGAAGAGCTTGCTTTGTTCTTCAAGAACAAAATAACTTTGATTAGAGCGAGTATTATTAATAGTGGGGTCGAAACTGACATCAGTAGATTCTGCAACATAACCATGAGCACATTTACCTGTATCACACTTAGTGAACTTTCCAAAATTGTCAGCGAATCTAACTCCACAACCTCAGATATTGATCCTATACCCACAACATTCTTTAAGCGAGTGTTTGATAGTGTCTCAGGTCCAGTGCTAGAGATTATAAACACATCCCTTAGAACTGGCGTCTTCCCAGATGCCTTCAAAACAGCTGTTGTAAAGCCCCTATTAAAGAAACCCAAATTGGATAACAGTCTACTTGCAAATTACAGACCAATATCAAACCTCCCATTTATTAGTAAAGTACTGGAAAAGATAGTTTTAGTCCAATTAAATTATTTTCTTGAAGAAAATAACATCCTGGAAGTCTCGCAGTCAGGTTTCAGGAAATATCACAGTACTGAAACTGCTCTCACCAAAATAATTAGCGACCTCAGACTAAACTCTGATGCAAATAAAGTCTCTATCCTTATCCTGCTAGATCTCAGTGCAGCATTTGATACAATTGATCACGACATCCTAATCAATAGACTGGAAAAGCTTATTGGGTTCACGGATAGTGTATTGGAACTGGCTGAAATCATATATCACAGGAAGGAAGTTTTATGTTAGTTTAGGTGACCATAGGTCCAAGAAACATGAGAACTGCTACGGGGTTGCTCAAGGAAGCTGCTTAGGTCCATTACTTTTTTCTCTTTATATGTTACCACTCAGCGACATAATCAGAGAACATAACATAGATTTCCATAGCTATGCGGATGACACACAACTATATATATCCACTGAACCCAACGATGCAACGGCCATCAATTCCATTACAAACTGCCTGTTGGCAATAAACAAATGGATGAATGATAACTTTCTTAAATTAAATGAAGACAAAACCGAAGTCCTACTATGTGGCCCCAAATCCAAAAGAGAGATGCTTATTAAGAATCTTGGAGGCTTAACCCCCTGTCTTAAACCAGAGGTGACGAGTCTCGGCGTAATCCTGGACTCAGATTTGAATTTCAACTCTCACATTAATAAAGTGACCAAAACAGCTTTCTTTCACCTGAGGAATATAGCAAAGGTACGACCATTCATAAACCAAAATGATGCAGAGAAGTTAATTCATGCTTTTATATCCAGCCGGCTGGACTACTGTAACGCACTTTTCACTGGTCTTCCCAAGAAAACCACTGAAAGACTACAGCTCATTCAAAATTCTGCAGCTAGATTATTAACCAAAACTAAAAGGAGAGAACACATTAGTCCTGTCCTAGCTACTTTACACTGGCTCCCTGTTACCTTCAGAATTGACTTTAAGGTCCTTTTCCTCACATACAAAGCTCTACACGGACAAGGACCTAGCTACATTGCTAACTCCTTTATAAACTACACACCAGCTAGAACACTGCGATCATCAAATGCAGGCCTATTAGAGGTCACCAGAAGCAGTCATAAGAAGATTGGTGATTCGGCCTTTGTCAATCACGCCCCAAAACTATGGAACAAATTACCCATAAATATTAGGGAAGCTAACACTCTAGACATTTTTAAAAGACAGCTTAAAACCTACCTTTTTACCGAAGCATTTAAGTAATTTTATCTCAAAAGGGTTTTCCTACTTTTTAAAGTTGTTTTCTCTCTTGAACAGAGATCTTATTGGGATTTTTATTATTGTTTGAATTATTTATCACTTGTATTATTGTTTTTATTGATTTTATGTAAAGCACCTTGAGCTACAATTCTTGTATGAAATGTGCTATATAAATAAAGTCTTACTTACTTACTTACTTACTTATGTTCGGGAGCTACTACTGTTTCAATATTATCCAACTGAGCTGGCATCAACTCTGGAGTTTCTTCAAAGGTGAGTAAACTTAAAACCTAAAAATGGCTTACTCATTTGTCAGACCTGGGACTCTAGGACCTGGAGGCAATATTTGTTATCCCACTATGGCCTAAGTGATCAATTAATGTGTGTGTTTTAAGTGATCGATTAATATGCTTTTATTCTACAGGTGTTTTTTCTCGATAAACCCAGAAAAGGAACCAAAGTAGAGAAAAACGCCAAGCGTCGTCTCAACGTGAACCCTCGAGTCCTCACCCTGATACTGTTGGCATCACTTGATTGTCTCCATGGAGAAGTTTTATGCCATAATGTGGAAAATTGCAGACGGAGAGTGTGGGTTGTTGTGCGCCTGGCACTTAAATTTGTGACAGAAAAAATTCCAGATTTAAAGAGGCTAATCTTCTGGAGTATTTCAACTTGGATTCGTCAAAGTTAAAAGAACCATTACATGGAGCTTCTTTGCATGTTGTATACGTTGATAATAAAAAAAAATGCATCCAGTTGTTGGATAAAAGTATTGACGATTGCTGTTAAATACATTTTCCCAAAAGTGATATTTTCCTCCTTTTGTCTTTTCTCAAGATGTATTATTGCATGTCTTGGTGTAGGCGTAGTAGAAATCATTTGAGGTTTATAAGTAAATTATACATTATAACTTGATTATTAAAACATAGAAATACAGCATATTATGAATAGCTTTTATGTATAATATACAGAACAGCTCCATTTAAAATGCAAAGTTTTACCGTTCTACTGGTTTAAATTAGTTTTTTGTATGATCTTTCCCTGTTAATTTTATCATTTAATGATGCACAATAAGCAATTATTACATGTAAAAAAATACAGGAAATTATGTGAAATTAAGACTTTTTTTTGTAGACTTAACAGTTTTTTAATGTGATTAAGTCGTAATTTCATTCACTGTAAAGCAATTTACATATTTCGTCATTAAAGTTATCTACTGTGCTGCTGTATTTTTTACATTTAAAATTTGAGTTGATTGTACAAGGTGTTTATGGAACAATTATCACTCAGTACAAGCTCAAATAACACTGCTGGATTGAATCTTCATGATAAAGATGAAATCAAGTGAAAAAAACGTGTGTGAGGAAAACGAAATATATAAATATTATGAGTAATCGTTCTTCTCACATTTACTTTCTGCAGTCTGACTACAGTACGGTCATATGCGTCGCCAATTCCAACTGTTTTCAAAATGTGCGTAGGCCTAAGGGAGGGTCAGAGTTTGCGTGGAGGACCGCACAAGTTTGTTTTTTATAAATCACAACCTTGGCGTGGAAAGTGGCGTACGCACATTTTCAGCCCCGTTTTGTGCCTACGCAAGCTTTATAAATGAGACCCCAGGAGTTTTAGAAAGCGCTGAATGAATACTACACCTTACAGTTTGATAGAAAATGTGATGTGTATTAAACCATAGACCAAGCAAACCTGCTCTTTAAAGATGGTGTCCCCATTCATTTCAATGGAAAGTGCTCAGTGGTGCAGTGAGGCAAGCGACAGCGTGAAATGGACCGCGCCGTCTTTTGATAATTCTGTACGGCCCCCGAATGATTTTATAAAATTCAAATGTCCTTTGGCAGAAAAAAGGTTCCACACCCCTGCAGTAGAGTTAGAAAACTGGCTGAGTGGGGTACAAGTCCGATCAAGAAGCAGATACATCATGTGAACTTTACGATAATCAATGCTATTAGTACTGTATAGTATTTCTTTCACTTGGTTTTTAGAAATATAGGCCTATTCTAGATGGAACATATTTTCCACATACGACTCAGACTCACCACATATACGTTGTTCTTTTTGCTTCGTGTTTTTAGTATGACTACTTAAGAATTGTGTCGGATTAAAGAGACTTGAATATCTGGCTCCGTCGTTGTCGGCAAAGCAAGCTAAATTATATAGCCTGATATATGATGATGATGAGTGTTGCTTTACTATTACTATCTTTGTGGTCTTAACTGACATAACGTTACATAATCAAGCGGAGCTGGTTCATGCAGGGAAGCGAGACCTAGCGCGTCACTAGCAATCTTCATCAAGCGTCAAGGCACACCTTCCTAATAGGCAGGGCCGCGTTTGTGCAATGGGCAGGAGGGGCTGCTGCCCCGGCCACTAGGGGGCCCCGGCACGGTAGATAAAATAAAATAAAAAATATATATTTTTGATGCATTTACCCACCCGTAGTGAAGTCCACGTTCTCTTAGCGTCACGTGTTGTTGCCGGTATCAAAGCATGCAAGACAGCAATGGCTTCGGATGAAGGTGATGTCAAACCAGTTTGACCTGCTTCGCCAAATTGACTTCAACATTTGATTCGTGACTTTGCCTTCAAAAAAGTAAACGAGTGGACTTAAACTAGTCCCACACTGATTATCTAGCTTGATTATGTTCTTTTCAGTAGGCGGCCACAGCCTGATCATTAAATTGTTCAATCGAATTGTTTGTATATATGTGTTGTGTATATGGCTGTGCGTGTGCACGCTAGACTGCATGTTCCAATTTATTTGACATCGTGGCTGGCTAGGGGTGCGTGTTACAATGTATTACAATCAGTGGCGATTTCTTTAATTTCAACGAGTTCTTTCAGAATCAGCTACATTAGCAGGTCGACTGACTGATTTCCTTCTCATACATTCCCGTAGCGTCACAGTGCATTACCCTGTTGAAGCTCAGCTTCCATGGACTTCCAATGGGGCTGCTTTTAACTGTTTTTTTTTCAGTGCTTCGAAACTATACGGTCATTGGATGAATGCTGAGATTATGTCCATCCTCGGACGCTCAGCGTCTCTGGGGGTGAATGGAGGAGTGGGCTGGCCTGGACGCTGGGCTTCCGCATGATCATTGGAGGGTCTGTCGAAAGACTGCATCTCCTTTTGATTGACAGTAATTTTGTACTACAAAAAGTCACCGAAGCTATTCTAGCTCAGTCCCATCGCGGATTTTTTTGGGGGGGGGGGGGGGGGGTCTCGGGGAGGCTTCTGCCCCGGGCCCCAGATGACCTTAACCTGGCCCTGCTAATAGGGCGGGGTATATAGCAGGGATCCCGGCACTTGCATTGCTAGTGCTACACAGTCGGTCTCCTGCGCCTCCACCCTTTGTCTGGTTCTTCTTTCTCAGGGGGAATACGTTGCTGCTCTCTGCCCGGATGTCGAGACGGTGTCTCAGGACACGGTTTCTCAGTTGGGTGGGGCAGGGAGCCACTGCGAGCACAATCATATGCCAAATCAAATATTACAATAATGAATTGTATCGTGTGGAATAAAGTATCAAGTAGCAACACTACTGAGTCCTCCTGCCTGAACCATAACAATATTGGGGTTATCAGACATGATTTACTCATCTTCGTCTTTGCTCCAGAAGAACATGTCAACAATCTATAATGAGCCTTGACATGCCACAATATCACTAATCATATTAGGCTGCAATTACGTTTGTCATGCCATGAACATACAAAATTGTGCTCATTCAGCTCCAAGTAAATCAATCAGTGGCGATTGTTCCCTAACTAACACAGCTAACACACCTACTAATACGAGTACATCCGCCAAATGAAAACCCTCCCCCAAAATTATGAGTCAACTCACCCCAATTGCGATGACTTTTTCACCTCCCCCGAATACAAAGACATGATCCCCCAAATTGGAAACAACATTACGTAAAATCAAAACGGAAAGAGTAGGTACAACACTTTCGTTGCTGATTGGATGCATAGTACCTAACAGGAAATACGACAGAAGTACGAAATGCAATATGACAGAGTTACGTGCACCACGACAGGTTATCGAAGCATGTAGCAAGTACTTATGCAAAAGTATAAATTGCGTGTTACAGTTTTTCACAATTGTTACAGTAAGTTGGTGGGTGGTTAACCATGTCTCTATCATTAACATTCTTGTGAATATTATACAGCTAATTGCCATTACAAATACATCCGTGACAGATTTTTGGGGGGTATTAGATAACTTGCCTTTCTTGAACCTTCTCACGACGCGGAACGTACCGCTAGCTACACTGAGGTGATTGAACCAGCAGTGTACACTGTCTGGTCACTCGCGCTGTTTCTTGAGTTGTATCGGGCACTTGTCACTCGCGCTGTGTTTATTGAGTGAATTTTGACTAGATGGCAGTCAGTGTAATACTGTGTGTGATATTCCCTGCCATAAAGTCAAAATTTCTGTG
Organism: Osmerus mordax; assembly: GCF_038355195.1. Lineage (NCBI taxonomy): Eukaryota > Metazoa > Chordata > Actinopteri > Osmeriformes > Osmeridae > Osmerus > Osmerus mordax. The sequence continues at coordinate 2,722,315 of NC_090060.1, read as the reverse complement.
TATCGCCAACCTGTTACTGAATGAATATGGTAAATATATTGTAATATTTACTATTACAGGTAAGAACGAAATGTATCGACCCCCCCGACCTGTGGTTTTTACCTCTTTTGGGGGGGTCCGAGCCTTAATAGGGGGGGTCAGACCCCCCCAAACCCCCCCGTAATTCGCACACTGGGCCCAAGGCCATTTTTATGCTGCAGTCCTGATTGCAAATTGTTGACCAGACCTGAGTGTTTAGAGATTTGAATAGTTGTGTGTTGTAGGTTGATGCTTTGAGATTTTACTTTAGAAGTGTGTGCAACAACTGAACATTGTGTGTAGTATTTTGACAACAAGGTGATGTGTTATTGACATCAGAGTGTAAACAAGGAAAGTCAGAGTCTAATGCAGATAAGGGAGTGTGAAGTAGTGCCAAATTGGGTCGAGCAATTGGTACATGAAGTGAAGGTTGTGAAAATTGTGCCAAATTTTGGCTTTTTGTGTGTTAACAATTGTGAAAAACTGTATTTATAGTGTCCATATAAAAAGCAGGTGGAACTAGAAGCTAAAATGTTGTTTCAGTCCCAAGTTGAAACTCCATCCCATATCCATTAAACAGTATATGCAATCATGTAGTCATTATGGATAATTCAGCCACAGTGTACCATAGATGATTTGCATAGATGGTAAGGAAGAATAGTCGATCCCAGAGTAATCTCCAAGTCTGCTCAAGAGTTAATCAAGTACAGATCCCAACAGTGAGAAAAAACAATCATTTATATTCCTATAAAAATCATGTCACGCTTGTTGTAATATAATTTGGTCTGAGAATAAAGTAGTCTAATTTTGGCTAATGACTTTTCGATTTTAATTTGTTTGCTAATAAGCATGCTTACATCTACACTGAGTGCTGGCCTCTCTCCTTGTGTTCCAATTCACACTGCTTCACAGCAGCGTTTAAAGTTAATTGATATGTAACTTTAATTTGATCCTCATTTCCACTTTATCTTATGATTATTTTTGTCTTCTTCCTCCCCCCCTCTCCTCTCTCTCTCTCTGTCTAGCTCATTGAACAGTTGAGTCTTGGGAAAAGGTTAGTTTATATTCTTTCACATATTTTTGTTCCTCTGAGGGGTGTGTAATATTGCCACTGTTGCCAAGCAACCCAAAGCCGATTCTTTATCCCAGCACGATTAGAGAATGATTGCAACGGATAAAAAAAAATAAAAAATATTCACATGGTCTCCATTTTCTTTACACCATACACACACACATAATTACTGTTCTGACACACACACTTTCATTTGCCGAAGTTCAAACCCGAATATAAGAAATGGTGTCAGCTACAAGTGTTCATAGATTGGGTTATGTTAGGCAGTGATAGGGGTGGATTAACGGAAGGACACACTAGAAGGGAGAGGGGGGTGAAAGATCAACATGTTCCATCTTTTTCAGGCTGGTCACAGCACAAGTCCCTGTGGTTCAATGTCAACCTCCATGGTAAAATACTAGATCCCTCCACTCAGAGTATAGAGAGAAAGAGATGAAGAGAGGGAGAGCGAGAAAGATGGACAGTGTTTAGTGTGGTGATTCATTGCCAGGACGGTTGGTAAGGTTTATAACCTTCAGAAGGCTGTTTCAAGTGTAGGAGGTGAGAATAGAGCTTGTTTCACTGTAATTACTGAAAACTTCCCAGGGGAAATGAGTGTGGGAGAAGGTAGGAAAAGGGGGATGAGGGAAGAAAGAGGCACGGAATTGGGGATGAGAGGAGAAGGGCTGTGTGGGAGAGAAAGAGATGGGGAAAAGTTAAGGTGAGCAAGGCTTGGTATGGTTGAATAGGTTTCTTGATTGCAGTTCAATTTAGTTTATTAAATTGTTGATGAATGTGCTAATTGATCAAATTGGATTCAAATCCATAGTTTTAATGGGCTATTACCTATGGAAACAGACATGGCTATGAGGTCCTGTGAGCTGACTCATCAGAAAAGAAGAGCTGGAGAAAGATGAGAGGAAGAAGTTCATACAGTTATCCTCAGTCTGACTGCCATACAACAAATGAAAAAGAGAGAGGAAGACTGGAAGAGAGGGAGAGAGAGACATGGAGAGATATAGAGAAAAGGGGGAGAGAGGGAGGGATGAGAGTCTACCATGCAACAAAATGAAAAATAGAGAAGGAGAGAGAGGTGGAGATGTCCCATCCTATTAGTAGTCTCACACTAGTAAGGCGCTGAGGTTTGGCCTGTGAATTATAGATAGCTGTGTATTAAATATGGATGGGTCCCTTCTCTCTACGCTACAAGAGTGAATGAAGAGCAGGGAGAGAAGCACATATACACACCCAAGTTCACACACGCTCACATATACACATAAGCTCACAGGCACACAGATACAAGCTCACACATACAGCCACACACTAACACGCACAAGTTCACAATCAAGCACACATACACACACAAGCGAGTGCACACACACAAGCACACATAAAAGCATGCACACACAGGCAGAAAGACAAACACACACAAATAGGCACACAGACAACAACCCAAGTCATACACACACGCACACAGATGCAGACAAAGGTGATCACATACAGTAAGCACCTACAGTAAGCACAAAGCCAATCAAGCACACTAATACACGCACACACGAAAACACACACTCACCATCAGCATGACACACTAGTCTAGACTACACACATTTAGAACATATAGTGGGACACTCGTCATCAATAGTTAATTGGTTATAGAAAGAGGAGGTGAAATTGGATCATGGCTGAAGGTAGTTTATTTTTTTCTCTCCTTCACCCTGTTGTTGCCTCTCTCTTTCTCTCAGCATACCACGGAAAACATATGCAATCACATCACTTTGTATACACATTTGTGGTTACAATGACACAACACACACACATATAGAAAAAACACACATAACAAGTGTGCAAACACACACACAGGTAAAGACATGTCTTTACTAAGGCTAAAGCTTGTTTGAGGTGTTCCTCAAACAACCTCCAGCATCATGTAGACATCTGTACATCTGACTACATCTGTACAATTGTACTGGCTCATTACTCATTGAAGGGTGTCAGCTGGTCTCTCTTCAGCCTCTTGGCCTCCTCCAGGGTCTGGCCCTGTTGTAACCTTTGAGGGGGGAGGGGTTAAACTGAAAGGTTAAGCCCCTTGTGTGTGCATCCTGTCAAAACACTGTTCCCCATCATGGTGTGTGTGTGTGTGTGTGGGGGGGGGGGGGCATGTGTATGGGGGTCACAGATATGTGTGTGTTTCAGAGCCGACTTATGCCAAATGAATTTACTTTTACGCATCAGCACCTCCCCGCACTTTCATTTCTTTCACTTTCATCAAATCTTAATGTGACATTTTCAGATGTGTCCTACGACCCCCACCACTGACTCATGCATACGTGTGGGGGTGTTTAGTGTGTAAGGGTGTGTGCGTGTTTTGTGTGTAAGGGTGGAACTGTGTGTAAGTGCCTTGTGTCTCTGTAAGCATCATGTACTCAGTTTGGGGGTCTGCTCAAAGGTCCCCTCATTTATACTTTGTTTGGAGGAAAGGGAGGGAATGTTATTTACAGTTTTTCTCGATTGCTTAAGCAGGATTTTGATCGTTTTGTTTTGTTTTTCAAAACACCTCACACAATTAGCACAACCACACACCCAATGAGCAAAACACCTCAGATCCTTTTGCAAAATGAAACACGCTTGTAAAAACTATACACTCATTTAACAAAACCATATTTTGTTACCATATGAAACACACACGTTGCATATGACTTAATTCTGTTTGTACCAGTTACACACTGCTGTTGCAAACCTAAAACACTTTTAGCAATTCTACTTATCAGTGATTAGAGTAGTGTAAGTGAAGTACACAGAGAAAGTGCAAATATACAATAAATTCACCACTAAATTCAAGACTACACAAGACCGATGCTGCAGACTGATTAAAATATAATTTATTTGTCTCCATATACCCAAATTTGTCAACATGGAGAATCACAACAAAATATGTCTAAGTTTTCATAACTGCATACTGTGTAAGCTATTGGACAAACATAACATTGTATCCAGTACCAAAAAAAAAGATCTGAAAAAAACGAAAATACAGTACAGAAAATGCTATACATCATCTCTTCGCCTAGCTGGATCTGGCCTGAGAATTTCATCGACATCACAGGCAATATTCTCATTGGCAAGGCAACCGAATGAGGGGTACCTGAGCCTGGGGCCGGAGATTGTACACCTTCCACCGCCATGACGAGAAAAACTCTTCGATTGGGTTAAAAAACGGAGAGTATGGTAGAAGGTAAAGATTTGTGAACTGTGGATGGTGTTGAAACCAGTTCTGGACCAGAGCAGAATGACACATTGTCCCAGACGACAATGTATTGCATCTGGTGCATGTGGTTTACTGCAGTGATGATGTTTTGCAATCGGTCCAAAAATGTGAGGATGTGAGCTGTGTTATAATGGCCCATATTGGCATGACGGAGGAGGACCCCATTCTGGGTGATGGCAGCACAAAGGGTGATGTTACCCCCACGTTGCCCTGAGACATTGATGATAGCCCTCTGGCCAATGATATTTCTGCCTCTCCTAACTTTTGTGAAGTTTAACAATGTTAAATTCCTGAGGGATTGCCTCAGCATCCATCTGTAAAACTCTCTGAAATACAGTGAAAGACAAGATTGTGTAGTTCAGCATAGATTTAGTATACAGTACATTTACATGTAAAAAGGTATGCAACATTAGAATGCTAAAGTGAACAATACATACCTCCACATACTCATGCCGCAGACGTTTGACCCTCTCTGAGTTACGCTCAAAAGGCACTCGATAAATCTGTTTCATCATAACCTGATTTTTGGTTAGGATGCGTGCCAGTATAGAAAGAGAGACCTGATTGACATCATGGAAAATGGCATGGTCGCCAATAATGTTGGCTTGGATTTCTCTGAGCCTTATTGCATTATTGGCCAGAACCATGTTAACGATCTCTCTTTCTTGCTCTTGGTTGAAAATGGGCGCCCCTTCCTCCTTGTCGTGCTCGACCCTCAATCCTATGTAGAACAAAATACATGTAACCTACTGTAAAATGTCACAGGAAGGGGTATCAAAAGTGCTGATATGGTGCATACAATAAGCAGCTGTAAACAGATTATTTTGTACCTGTTTTCTCATCGAAAGGTCCTAATGACAGATGCCACTGTGAATCTGCTAAGATTTGGCTGATCTCGTAGCCCAGCCTCCCTCAGTGTCAACCCATGGTTTACTACATGGTCAACAAGTGTGGCGCGAATTTCACCAGACAAGTTTGGTCCTCTTCTTTGAGCCTCTCCTGCTTCAGTTCTTCCTCTTCCTCCACCTCGGCCTCTACCTCTGGCTCAGTCTCTGGCACGGCCTCTTCCTCCTTCTGCTCCTCCTCCTCCGTGGATTCCCCCTCTCACCCTCACTCCTCTCCAGGGTCGGACTGGGACCAAAAAACAGCCCGGGACTTTGAAACGCAGACCGGCCCGCAACCTGTGTACAGTTGCTTACGTAATACAAATAGGCTATATAATAATAAAGTATCATGCAGTGCTATCGAAGACTGTTAACAAAATTAGATCTAATACAGTATCTAAAAATGAATATGGCAATTCTCCCTTAGTTTCTTTTTCCTTGCTTCTTTCTGTTTCTGCATCTGCTTTTAAATGTTGTAAAAGAATAATAATCAGTCAACTATAGTCAATAATGAAAATCATTCAACAAAATAATTTCCATATAATAACCCTGTTAACATATAGTCTAATGTGTACAGTTGCATTGCTGCACCTGTCAAATTCTCTCTACCGGACCCTGTCACCACAGCCTCCATCTCTTTCCCCGTGTCACCTGTCGCTGCACAGAACAGAACAAATAAGACAATTGCATTTGAAAAGCACATTTAATTTTAAAGCCAAAAAAACATGTTGTGCATATTTGAAACAGTGCCTTTTTCTCTTGGCCATTTCTTTTCCTGTAAAATGTATAGCCTATATATTGCCTAACAGTAATACCAAATGTATATGTCTTTAGAAAAATGAAAACAATATGGTTTGGATATTTGAATTTTCTAAATGAGGAAGAGGAATCAACAGAGGAAGAGATGGAGGCCATGCTGGAGGTAGAGGAAGAGGAAGACAAGAAGGTGCTCAAAGAGGACCGAATCTGACAAATGAGATCCGCGCAACACTGGTTGACCACGTTGTCAACCATGGCCTGACGCTGAGGGAGGCTGGACTGCGAGTACAGCCAAATCTAAGCCGATACACAGTGGCAAGTGTGATAAGAACATTTCGACTGGAAAATAGGTATTGTAAAAATATCATCATATCAAACACATCTGCACGGTTTCAGTAACTGCTTACAGTACTGTATTCTATGCACTATCAGCACTTCTGTTACCTTTTCCTGAGAAATTACTGTACTATTGTATACTGTTTTGTTTCTCTACATAGGATTGAGGGTCAGGAACGACAAGGGGGAAGGCCTCCTATGTTCACAGAACAGCAAGAGAGGGAGATAGTAAACATGGTTTTGGCCAACAATGCTATAACACTCAATCAGCTCCGAACTAACACTGTCAATGACCACGCCAGTTTCAACAATATCCATCAGGTCTCAACATCAACACTGGCACGCATCCTAAAAAAAAACATATTCAAATGAAGCAAATTTATCGAGTGCCTTTCGAGCGCAATTCCGAAAGAGTGAAACGACTGCGGCATGATTATGCAGAGGTATGTATTCACTTTAGCAGTGTGATCTTGCATACTGTCTCATAATATTTTACTGTACTGTAATATGTATACTACATCTACACTGAACTACACAATTTTGCCTGACACTGTTCTTAAGAGAGTTTTACGAATGGATGGAGAGGAGATCCAGCATGAGTTCATTTACGTAGATGAGGCTGGGTTCAACCTGACGAGAGCACGAAGGAGGGGAAGAAACATCATTGGCCACAGGGCTATAGTCAATGTCCCAGGGCAACGTGGGGGTAATATAACACTCTGTGCAGCCATTACACAGAATGGGGTCCTCCACCGCCATGCCAATATGGGCCCTTACAACAGAGCACTCATACTTACATTCTTGGACCAATTGCACAACATAACCGCAGCAAATCAAATCGATCATATGCAATACATTGTTGTCTGGGACAATGTGTCTTTCCACCGCTCTGCTCTGGTTCAGAACTGGTTTCAGCAACATCCACATTTCACCGTCCTATATCTTCCACCATACTCTCCATTCCTCAACCCTATAGAAGAGTTTTTCTCGGCATGGCGGTGGAAGGTATATGATCTCCGTCTCCAGGCTGAGGTACCCCTCATCCAAGCCATGGAGGAGGCCTGTGACCAGATGGAGGTAGCAGCAATGCAAGGATGGATTCGTCATTCAAGACGTTTCTTTCCAAGGTGTCTTGCTAATGACAACATTGCCTGCGATGTTGATGAAATTCTCTGGCCAGATCCAGCTAGGCGAAGAGACAATGTCAAGTTTTGATGTGTTTGTTTTTTACAGTAAACTTACAGTACAATACGTAAAGTGACATTTTGTTACAGTATTATGAATCTCCATGTCAACATTTTGGGCGTGTTGAGAAATAAATGAGTTTCTTCAGTCTGCAACATTGGTCTTGTGTAGTGTTTGGTGAATTTACATTATATTTGTACTTTGTTAATGGTAGCCTACTCTAATCATAGGGAAGTAGAAGTGCTAAAAGTGTTATAGGTTTATCACAGAAGAATGTAACTCGTGCAAACAGAGTATAGTAATGTGAAACGTGTGTGTTTCATATGGTAACAAAGTGTGGTTTTTAAACAAAAGTGTATAGTTTTTACAAGAGTGTTTAATTATGCAAAGGATCTGTAGTGTTTTGCTAATTGGGTGTGTGGTTGTGCTAATTGTGTGTAGTGTTTTGAAAACACGGGCCCTGTTTTGAAAATCGTGCTTAAGCAATCCAAAAAAACTGTAAAACACTGCACGCCATCTCATTGCTTCCACCCACTCCAACTAACTGTCCATACTCGGAAAACGATTGATTTTTGACCAATCGCGATCTGTAAACCGGACGGACAAGTTCACCATTCAAGTTTACACTGGGGGAATCCCCACCCCCACCCTTCGGATTTTGGATCGCTCCGGTTAAACATTTTCTTGGTATTCAGGCTGTCCTCAAAGCGTAAACTATTAGGCTATATTTTTTTGTTGCATAGTGTCGTGGCCATAGCGGCCGTTACTTGGACCGGCCGTTCGGGAAATCTCCCGATTCTCCCGATGGCCAGTCCGACATTGCTCCTCTCCCTCTGATTCCTTCCATTTTGGTTGAAGATAGGTGAACTCACCTATTGCATTTTTATAGTGCTTAAACCTGATTGGTGTGTCTACAATTAAGCAATCATGTGTTTGCGCACCTGATGGCTGTATTTAACCAATTGCCACATAGGTATGGTAATTTGACTGTCAGTGCTTTGGAATTGCAAGGAAGTGACATCTTGATATACTTCTGTGTCTAATGCATACAAGTGTGTTTAGTGTTTTTCAAATCACTTGTGTGTATTGTTTCGCAAAAAGTGTGATGTTGATGTGCTTATAGTGGTGCAAATCTGAGCCGTTGTTTTGCTCCTTGACTGAAGGTTTTGATAATTGTGTAATACTTTTGATTTTAGTGTTTATCCAATCGTAAAAAACTATAAGGCACAGCACCGCCATACACACACGCACAGGGGGAACATACACACACACAGGTAAACACATGCACAGGTAAACACACACACAGTGAATTACTGATGGAGCTGCCTCCTCTTCTGCATGCTTTGTTTTCTCCCCCCCTCTCTCTCCCTTTGTGCCTCCCCCTCTCTTTCCCTCTTTTTTATTCTTCACCCTTGGGTGAAGACATTCAAAGTTTCCTTTGTTTCCAACTGTAAATGAAGTATGTGTGTATGTGCGTGTGTGTTTGTGTGCGTGTGTGTTTGAGTGTGCATGTGGTGAAGGGGGACTGCAAGGATAGAGACAAGAAGAGAGAGGGAGAGACAGGGAAAGACAAAGAGAGAGTTAAAGTGATATAGAGAGAGATTAAAAGAAAAAGAGAATGAAGAGAGAACCCTATTGTTGGCATCCATTGTCTCTTGTTTCTTGCTGAATTAGATCATCACCGTTCACCTCCTCCACCTCATCAAAGTCACCTTCCGACCTGAAGATGAAGGAAGGTGGAAAAACAAAGAAGTGAGAAGATGATTGAAAGGGGAGGGGATGGGAACAGAGAGCCAGAGAGCAAAAGAGAGAGAAAGAGATGTAAAAGAAGGAATTGCATTACCCGCTCTTGTTTTCCAGTGTCACTTGATCTTCCAGAGTCCATAGTGTCCTCTGGCCAGCACTGCCTTTGTGTAGCCACTTTATCAGCAGCTGATACCACACTCTTTATCTCGCCCCGTTCCACCACAGACATTTGGGGTATTTTTTAATTCCGGAACCTCACCGCAGAACCAGGAGCGACGAGGTGAGACGCCGGAGCCCATTTCCAGCCGACCTTCTGATATCTGTAGTATTCGGTGAGAAACATTTGTAATAAAATCTTTATCGCTCGCTCTCTCAAAATACCGTAGCATCAGAGCAGGGTTGTTGAAATGAATGTTCTCTGCACATGTACACAGTCAGGGATGTAGTGGGGGCTAAACGCACGTAATCGCCATTTACGAACCTCCCAAAATTGTGAAATTGCGTTTATCCACCTCTAAATTGCGAAAATTGCGTTTATCCACCTCTAAATTGCGTTTATGTGCGTTTACGAACATCTAAGTTCCCTGCGCCTCATATTCTGCCATTGGAAAAATCCGAAATAAATTTGGTGTAATTTTAAAACGCCAAAAACTAAATTTCATATTGTTGAACATATAAACGCTGTAGTCTGACCCTCCAATCAATGCGTTGCGGCTGCGGCGGCAAAAACAATCAGGATCCACGAAGTACTATGTAAACACATACACATTGTGGATTAGCCTACCTGAGGCCTGTTCCATAAAGCGAGTTTACCGAATAAGCCAGACTTATGTCAGTTAGTCGGACTCATTTCTAGTTCATTCGGTTCCATAAAGCTAGCTCAACGTAGTTCAAACTCGGTTAATATGGCAACTTAGGCTGCAAAACTAGTCTGGTCCGGGGCAGGTTAACTGTCAGGCTTAGCGTGACTTGGTGCTTAACCAGACCTTCCTGTAACACTGACCCAACGGCAAAACGATGATTTACCACAGATAGTCTAATTTTCTTATTCTCATCAGTTCAATATGTTCAACATTGATAGAAAATCAACTTAAATAGCCTACATAGGCTACAACATTTAGTCTAATGTATTAAACGATGATGAACAATGATTTGATACACGCCACGTTAAACGTAGCCTATGGCTAGCCTAGTTTGTGATTTCAAATGTTTAGGCATCAGGGATAGGCCTATCTCAATCTAAATTATCCGAGTATCCATTTTCCCGACACAACCATGTTAAAACGTTAGGCTACTGGGTAATGTATTGATTAATAGTAGGCTATTTATTTAAAACAATTTCAAAAAAGTTAATTTACATGTGTTTAGAGGGTGTATGTTTTTTAATCAACGAAGTAAAGGTCTAAAAAAGGACCTCGACCTACGTAGCCTATCGTTCACGTCAATCATGGTGTGTCGTTTCATTTTGATGAAGTGGTGGATGAGGGAGCTGTCATAGTACAAGGCTTAAAGGGAACGTTCTTTCTGGAAGAAGTCACGTGGCCGTGTGCATTGCTTTTGCCGTGGTGGATTGTATGATCCATGTTTTACCTCTCGGGCTGGTCAAGAATAGGGTGCACGTGCAATTAGCTTGACTACTTAAATCTGACTTGAATTAGTAGGACTGCCTGAGCTGAAATTGGCCTTTATGGAACCGCTTTAGCCCCGCTTGACTTGTTAAGCTAATTCAAGTCTGGTTTGGGACTTTAAGCCCAACTTATTTGAGCGGCCTTTATGGAACAGGCCCCTGTTCGGAATGGATTAATTAGCCAGGAATATCAGGCGATTTTTGAAGAGACCATCGAGTGCTCCCACTCCCACAGATGCCCGCAAAAGGCCTCAAGTACAGAGTAAGGTCAATTCACGTTTGTAAATGTTGTTTTGGTTCGCACAACATCGCATTAAGACAGGGACAAACGCTAGCGGCTAGCCTAATAACGTGCCTTCAAATACGATGATGCAGGTACAAGCCAACCTTACTGGTTCCATCTAAATAGGCCTAATGAAACGTAATAATAAATAAATAATAAAATTCATAGTTTACCCACCTCTAATTTTACCACTACACCACTGTACACATTGATCTGAACTCAGTCTGAATTCACTCATTTCTGAATGAAAACAGATCCTAGTTCTACCAGACAGTAACCTTAAGAGCATTTATAAATAAATATGCATACATGTACATAGATACATATGTATCAGTAAAGTATGGTACTGCAGCATCATAGCTTATTGTGACAATTTGTCTCTGATCTTCTAGACATGTGGGAGGTTACATAACGTGAAGTGGCTAACGATGCAGTGGGTAATATAATAACTGGCTCCGACTCACTGGCGACTAGGAGATATCAATCACGCTTAACAAAGGAAGAAGGAACATCTGGGACCTATTGTCTGCTGTCACTGATGAGCACGCTTCACCTACCGCTGCCTGATTTGCTCTGACTATCCGTCTGTCTCTCCCCCCATCTCCTTCTCTTTTTCTCTCTCTCTCCAGGATAATGTAGGCTCATTTCTCTTTCTCTCCCTCCGACTCTCTATCTCCCTTTCTCTATCTCTCTCGCCTTTCCTCTCTCTCTCTCTCTCATATCTCTATCCCTTTCTCTCTCCCTCGCTCTCTTTTTCTTGCTTTGAAGATGAGGGATTACAAAATGATGGCTGACTGGGTGATAGAATGACACGGTTGACATTTTCCCCGTCACTCGTACATAGTGGAGGGGGACCACGATGACCTTCAGCGCCAGATTGTGGTATTGTGCCTCCATTGTAGCTTGCCTTTCTTCTGGCGAAGACGTGCTTTAGAGGCACCGCTCATCGCCTTTTGTTGTCGGAGAGCAGGTGAGAGGATTTCCGGTGTTCAGGTGCGGGCCGGCAAACTGCCAGTGTCAACTTGCGAAGACCACGGACAATACAAAGATAAGCTGAGAGATTTTGAGATTCCTGTATACTAGTTGTATACAGGAATCTCAATACTATTTGTTGCCAATGGAAAGATGCTTCTATAGTTTTTACATATTACAGTCTTTCACAATTGTTAACATACAAAAAGCAAACATTTTCACAACCTTCACTTCATGTACCAATTGCTCGACCCAATTTGGCACTACTTCACACTCCCTTATCTGCATTAGACTCTGACTTTCCTTGTTTACACACTGATGTCAATTACACATCACCTTGTTGTTAAAACACTACACACAATGTTCAGTTGTTGCACACATTTCTCAAGTAAAGTCTCAAAGCATCAACCTACAACACACAAATATTCAAATCTCTAAACATTCAGGTCTGGTGAGCAATTTGCGATCAGGACTGCAGCATAAAAAGGGCCTTGAGCCTGTGTTTTGTTTGGTGAACAATGGAGAACTTAGAACATATCAACAACCAGAGAAGGAGAGGGGTAAGAGTGAGAGGAGGAAGAGGAGGACATGGAAGAGCACAAGGAAGAGCACAAGGAAGAGGACAAGGAAGAGGACAAGCAAGAGGACAAGGAAGAGGAGGGAGAAGATGACAAGGAGGAGGATAAGGAGGAGGAAGAGGACGACAAGAAGGAGGAGGAGGAAGAAGAAGGAGAACGGTGATCTCTAAGGAGATTCGGGGCACCGTGGTTGACCATGTGCTCAACCATGGTTTGAGCATGAGGGAGGCTGGCCAGAGTGTCCAACCAAATCTCAGCCGCTTCACAGTTGCTGCCATCATTAGAACCTTTAGAATGGAGAACAGGTATGAATTATATTTGCCTTGTGTACTGAAATACTGCATATCAATAGAATACAGTGTGCTCACTGTATTTGTATTTTGCAGGACTGAAAGAGAACCACACCGTGGAGGAAGAACATGCACTTTTACAGCCGAACAGGAGACTGACATTGTGAAAATGGTTTGTGAAAACAATACTATTACACTCCGACAGATACAAACCAGGATCCTGGCTGACCATGCCACATTCAGAAACATCCAGACCGTTAGCCTCTCTACACTGGACCGTGTTCTCCGCAGGAATGCCATGCGGATGAAACAAGTGTACAAGGTCCTATTCGACCAGAAAACAGACCACATCAAGGAGTTACGGCAAGAGTTTGTGCTTGTAGGTCCCATACATTCAGCACTGACACATTCATGTATTGTACCTGTAATCCAATATTGTTTCTTTTCTTCAGTGTCTCACTGTAGCCCACTGTGTTGACCCATCTGTGTCCATACTATAACTTGCATTATCATGCTGTCTGTTCCAGCGGATCCAGGAGCATGACACAGCTAATGAGCTATATGAATACCAATTCATTGATGAGGTTGGATTCAACCTGGTGAAGAGGAGGCGCCGGGGCAGAAATGTCATTGGCCAGCGCGCCATTGTTGAGGTCCCCGGCCAGCGTGATGGGAACATCACTTTGTGTGCTGCAATGGGTTGAGCAGGCCCGTTGACAGTACTGTACTGTTCAGAAATAAAACTTTTTTTGTCGCATATGTGTGCTGTTTTATGTTTGACTATGAAAAAATTTGAACACATGCACTCACACAAGCACAAACATGCACACCTACACACACACACACACATTTTCCAGTAACAGACATTCCCCTTCACAGTGGCTCAAACTGATCTTCATTTGGAGCTTCTGAATGGTGTTTTCCATAAGTTGAATTTATTCATTTGAAAAGAAAACCCGATCCCTTCTCGCTCGCTCTCTCGCCCTCTCTCTGTCTCTCTCTCTGTCTCTACACACACACAAACACAAGTATTGATGTATTATTGGGCAAATGATGGTGAGATGTTTCCTCTGCTGGCATATCTGTGGAGAGGAGCCCCAGGCTTCCTTCCCCCCTACACTCTGCAGTCTTACCTTCATTAAAATGAAGAAGACAACTTTTACAATGAGATCCTCTTCATGTGAATTCAAAATAAAATGTATAAATATTATTTTTTTAAATGTGAATTTTGCTTTTATTCAAGTTATGAACGTTCAAGTTGCAAGAGAGCAGGGGGTTGTTATTTTGTCCCCCACTGCTACTTGGAGGAAGTGATGCGTATTAATTACAGCTTGCTAATGATGTTGTAATTCATCTGAACAGAATGAATTCAACTGAAATTAACAGATACCTGAGCCCCTTGGTGGGATGTTCCTTCATGAGTCTTCCTCCTCATCCACTCCTCCTCTCTTCCTCTGCTTTGGTTTCATTGACTAAACATTAGCTATTGAACAGAAAGTGAGTGCAACAGTTCTGAGTCTTGTAAAATACTGTGTCTGATTTGGATCGTTTGGTCGCTTTGATTGTGCAAAACAATTCTGTGAGCGTGCCTGTGTAGTTGTGAATGAGCGACTTGCAAACAAGTGTGCACATACATGGTTTTCTGCCATCTCTACCTTTCTTTCACACTCCATCTGCATCTTTTCTCTCTCCACCTCTTCTCTCTCTCTCCACTTTCTCTCTCTTGCCCTCTCTCTCTATGTGTGTTAGTGATATTGTGATACAATATCCTTTATTGTCCCCTTGGGATAATATTTATTGGGCAGTGTCGCTGCATTTGAGGTTCTACATTCCTCATACAGTTACTGCAGACATGACACAGGCAACCACATGGCAGTATTCATGTGCCGTATTTTCCTGACTATAAGTCACACTTTTTTTCATAGGTTGGCTGGTCCTGCGACTTATAGTCAGGTGCGACATATATCAAAATATATATATTTTAATATGAGGTGGAATGAGATCGGGAGCTTGGTGAACTAGCTTACCGGTAACTTGCTTGTTGGACTCGCTAGCTTGTTATGGTTATTTACCTATTCAGCCTCCCAGGTATGTTCTTTATGCTATTGTGTAGCTGAATAACTGTTACGTAATGTGTTACGTTAACATATCGGACACCTATTCAGTCTGTTGTTCTGTGTGCTATCGTGTAGTTCAATAACTTGCCTTTCGAGATTACAATAAATGTCTGTTCTTGATCTTGGATATTGTGAAATACATTTCTAAATAAATGCGATTTATAGTCCAGTGTGATTTATATGTTTTCAAAAAAACAAAAAACATAGATAACGAAAGATAATGATTATTCACATTCATCTGTTTAAGTTGTGTTGTGATGTATCTAGTAATACAAAAAAAATATATATATATATCAGTAAATAGTATAACATATTTAAATTAAATTTAAATTAAATTATAGTATTAATAGCTGCACTAAAATCAATAAAAAGTATGCTTGCACATGCCTTAGTTTTCTCCAGGTGTTTCAGGACTAAGTAGATGAAACTGGTGATTCATCTGTGCTCTTTCCTTGTCTATAAGCAAACTGCCCTGGGTCTAAGGCCGACGACGACTTTTTGTAAGTCGTCGTTGAGTGTTTATTTACCTAGGTTATCGAGAAGTCGGAGCAAATGTACAAATTAGCCGTTTCATCAATAAAATACGCACATTTTCAGCAACTACACTGCCCATTTCTTGTCACATTTTAATTCAGATGCTGATTTACACGTACTGTTTAGCTGAAATATGAATTGTCAAAACTTACAGCAGTGGCGGTCAAAGGATTCTGTTCGTCCTGTTTATCACGGCAACCCCGCCGCTTACGCATGCGGTTCTTAATACGGACCACAGCCAAGGGGTATCCGTAAAATGACGGACAGACGGATAGTCAGGAAAATCAGGAGGTGCACGTAGAGCTCTCCGAGGGGCCCAGAGAGGGAATTCCTCATCAGAGAGGGCGTTCCCTTTGTCCGTCTCTGTAAAAACGGAGAAGTATAAATCGGCCTCATGGGTTTACCTCAGTTTTCAGTAAAGACACAATCTACATCTCAAAACATTTCATCACAATTGAGAACAATGTTACTTTACACAGGTCTGTAATAACTGTTCTCAACTGGCCAATACCTTTTTGGAGCTACAGTGATAACTGGAGTGTTGTGCCACACGTCTTGTTTCTGCCCAATGATGGGAAAAGAAGAGAGTGCTGTCCTCCAGCCTAAAGAGTCTGGCACAATGTCATTGTGGCATATGGTAGAGAGGGGGAGTAGTGAGCCATTCCCCTCCACTGTTAACAGGGTTACACAGTGGAGGGGAATGGAGAGAAAGCAACTTCAATTCAGGGACATGAGGTACTGGTTATACTTTTATCATTTTCATCATTATTATTTTGCGTTTGCTTGCTTCTCTCTTTCTCTCTCTCTCTGTTCCCCAGACCCTTTCTACCTTTCATCATTATGTTTTTACTGCTCTCTACTCCTGCTCCACCTCCTGCACCCCCTTCCCCTCCCCCACCTCACTCTGGCTTTTCCCCTTTTCTTTCTGTCCTTCTTTCTATTTATCTTAGTTGTAATACTCTTTTTCCTCCCCTCTCTCTTTGTCCAATACTCTTTCTCTCCCTCTATATCATTCCATTTTCCTTCGAACCACCCCTTCTCTAATTTTGTGGTTGTGCTGCTGTCCGTATGGCCCAGTCTTAGCACCATCTGCTGGGTGCTGGATGGCTCCATGTTGGCTCTGAGGAGATGGCAGTGGCACACTGCATATTGCACCGTAGTTTAATGGCAAAGACGGAAGCCAGAGGGAAACTGATCTGCACCAGCCCAAAATGGCTGCAAGGGAAATGCGGTGGATTGGAGGGTGGCCCTGCTGCAGTAGATGTATTTGACTTGCAGGTCCTCCACCTCTCAGAACTCCAGTGTCCACTCATGTTTATTGTTTCACGGTTTCTACATGCTCTTATGCCCGGGGACTAAACAAGTTCTCAGTGGCGGACTGCGCTAAGAAATATCTAACCAGGGCTTAAGTGAGTAATGAGTGAGTTTTAGCGCTAACATCAGTCACCGTATATGGAGCTACACTGGTGTCTTAAGCCAATTAAACACATTTAATTCCAGAGGGTGCCAGTAGCAATGCAACTGCGCCAACACAGGGTGATTAGAGCAACATGAGAGGGGGGAGCGTGCTGGACGAGTGGAAGGAGAGAGAGAGATGAGAGAAAACTGATCAAATGGGGATTATCATGCACCCTGTCAGCAAAATGTTCAAATGTTTGATTTGGGTTGGTTCTGGTTCTGGCCACTTAAGCCGTGTGTTAGCCCTATCGTTTCTCTAAACCCGCCTCTAATCCCTTCTGTAGAGGAGCGAGAGGTGAAAAAGAGAAGAGAGAAAGGAGAGAAGGAGGAAAGAGAGGAGAAAGGCTCTGACACTCCCAATTAGTCCAGAGAAGAGTGAAAGCTCAGATGCCTCTCTCTACTCCTTTCACTCTCCTTCTCTCTCTCTTTCTCTTTCTGTTCCTTTCTCTCTCCTAATCTCTCCTTGTGTGAGCATTTTTCATTCCATTTCTTTCTTTGTTTCTCCTCTTTTATGACTTGTTCTCTTCATTGAGTTTCCCCTGGCCAATGGAACAGGCCTTCTCTCAGTCTGCCAACTACAAAAGCTGTCAGACAATCTATCCCTCCTTTTTACTCTCCTCTCTGCAGTTTTTTTTCTTCATCTCTTTTTCAGGCACTAATCAGAGAGACTTGAAGCTATATCCCAGCTAGAAGCAATTAAGTTGTCAAAATAGAATTCTTTATACTTTCTGTCTAGCTGTTCTAATGGTGAAACCCTTTTTTGTCTCCTGTTGAGATATTAGCATAATTCATATTACCGAACATTAACTCTGAGACTGCAAATAATGTGCGTGTGTGTGTGTGCTTGTGTGTGATGCGTGTGCAATTATGTGTGTTCCTTTCATTAAGTAACGTTTCTTAGTGTAGCTATCATCTCACATACACACATTGTAGTTTGAGACATTTGTGACTGACAGGATGAGGAGATGCAAGAAATGAGAAGAGAGAAGAGGAACGGAGAGAGAGGAGCAAAGGAGGAGAGAGAACGAGGGATGGTTTTGGAATGAGGAGAAACGGAACGGTATTAGTGATAATCCGGTTAGCGCCAGTTTGGTGTAATCTGACTCATTAATAGCACATTCCATCTGTAATCTACAGTCCATCAAAAGAGGGAAATTTTCCACGCGGAACTTCAGACGTCTTTCTGAACGATGATAATTCTTGACGGCTCATTTTTGCTTCAAACCACTTCAGATGAGTGACGGGTCAGAGAGAAACACACTCGGAATAACACATATCATATGATACATTCATTAGACTAGAGTAAACAAACTTGTGAGAAAGAAAAAAGAAGAAAAGAGGGGCGGACAACTTGTCAAGGAAATGTGATGACGGAGTCGTCGCTCCCCGAGGATGAAGTGCTCAAAGGCAGACTTTTTTTTAAAGACAATCGTCACAATTGGGAGAATTTAGTTGCATAAATTGAAGGACACTTTGTAAATTATTCTGTAGTGACAGGATTTCTGTAGGCCTACTTGAAGGGCACTACTCATGAAAATATGTTTAAGATTAATGTGTTTTGGAATTTAGATAGAATGGTTTAATACTGATGAGCATTTGTAATGGCGTAATTGTTTAATTATTATAACTTAATTGGCTGATCATTTTCTGTACTTGTGAAAAGTGAAACTGGTGAAAGTAAAGAGTAAGTTTGGGGTTTAACATTGGATGGTGTGAGGTTGGGGTTAGGTACAGTAAATTGGAGGGCGTTCAGCACCTTCACAGATTCACTGTACCTAGGTGATCCCTTTCTTAATTGTAGTTCATTTCAATAGACGCCCGTTTTTATGTTAATTTGTCTTGGGCCTGCTTTCTCCCTGTCCCTAGCTCTCCCCCTGTAGACAGCAAAAAGCAATTCACATAATAAAAAGCAGCAATCACTTCCAGCATTTACGCCAAGCCTCGCTAGGAGACACAGTGGGATTGCATTCCCTCTGCATTTATCAGACACAAATTGAGATTGTCTCTAACCCGAGCACACACACGGGCACAGACATGCTCGCTCTCACACACATTCATTCATTCTCTCTCACTCACTCACTCACTCACACACACACACACACACTCGCACACCCATCAACACGCTCACACGCACTAGCACACAGATGCGCAAGGCTGGAGCCAATGTGGGCCACCCTTTCTGCTGTGAACGTTAGGAGAGCCAATATGAATGTATCAAATGAGCAGCATCAGAGACAGAGAACGAGGGATGGGCTGAAGTAGGAGGTGTATGTGTGAGTCGGGGGAGGCTGTGTCAGTGATTATTCTAGTGTTCAACATTACGGAAATACCAGGCTTTAAATTGCGCTTGTATCGGTCAGTCAATTGCCTTGTTAGCTACAGCAAGAGACGTGTATGCACCTGGGTGGAAGAATTAGATTTGTAAAGAGAGCGTGGAGACACACACACACACACAAGCACGAACGGACAGTCACAAAAATAGGCAGAGATGAACACACGCTACTTTCTCGCAGACACACACACACATAAACTCAGCACCCCATTCCCCGAGCAGACTTTACCCATCTCAAGACTCTATTCCCAGAGGTTCTGTCTGCCGTGACACCTGTTGTCTCTGCAAGGCGAAATTGAACGTCGGAGCGCTTCAATGAAAGAGATAACCGCCAATTCAGAGCGCCGAGGAAAATGTTGGAGCGGCTGTGTTCTTGATGAGGTCACTGAGTACCTACTGAAACAGAGCAGCCAAACTTAATGTAGCTGCTCTGTACGCTGGCCCTCCGTTGGATGAGACAGAGGAGTAAAAAGAGATTTCGAAATGTTTTTTACGGTCCACCAGGGATTAATGAATAACAGAAAGAAAAAATGTAATAATGTGTTTCACTGGGCAAGGATGCCAGTAGGAAAGACTTCATGATGGTCTAGGAAGACTTAGAGGTAGGCTACACTGAGTAAGATATTTTCAGTAAAATAAAAAAAAGTTTTGATCCCTTTACATGTCTTGTGTAAGCTAACGAGGTCCTCTGAGAGTTGTTTATCAACACAAACAGCTCAATTCCAAGGGAATGTCACTTTCAAATTTTGTGAAACCACTGTCAATACAACCATGCTGGAGGAAAACGTGGAAGTTTAGACAATAATTGAATTTATAGTGTTACCTATTGCAGCTTTAATGCAATTTGCTAGGAAGAAACAAACAAAACCACACATATCCTCATTCACCTGCACGCACACAAACACACTAACTTGTGATAAACAGTTGGAGAATATAAGTCACATGACCTTACACTGCTCTAAATAAAATGAGAAGTTACTTTCAGATCTTGACTGACCTATATCTGCATAGTTGGCTCACTACCCCCCTGAGGGAAGTTATTCTGAGAAACAAGCTACCCCATGGGGCTTTCCCAACCATGACACATAAAGTTGAGAATATAGTTTTGTCATTCTCATGACAAACGTTGGTTTTTAATAGAACCCTGGGGGTAAAAGTGATGCCTTGTTCAGCGTAATATCTCTTGATGGAGGGTAAAGTCACAATGAGGAGCTTGTCCTAAATGCACCAGAGGGGCAGTGCTCGTCAGGCCTTTTCTAGGTCATTTCTTTCATCATCATCGTCACATTTTATTGTGAGTCACTCTTGTCATTCAGGCACTCTTCATCATCATGTGTTTGTAAGCAAGTAACTCAAACCTCAAACCTAATCCACCTTCTTCCAAACCTTCTTACTCTCCATTTGTCTAATCCTCTGTCTCTGTGTTTCTGGGTCTATTTCTGCCTCTGTCTCACTTCCTCCAGCACACAGACCTGGTCAGTGAGGAAAACATTCCCATCAGTGTGGATGAAGTCCCCTGTCACCATGACACCTGGGCCCCTCCCTGCACGTCTATTATGATTGGACAGCTGTACTAACAGGGACCACAACGTAAACACACACACAAACACACACACACAACGGCTAGCTATCAGCCAAGACAAATCACCTGTGTTTGTCAGACACTGGTATCTCCATAGTGCTTCTGCATATTTCCTCTTTCAGAATCTGTACACAAACTGGCAACGTGCCGTTAACACTGACCGCTCAGAATAAGTGGCTGCTGTTGGCAGCCATGTTTCTTCATTGCCCTTGAGAAGAGTATTCTGTTGTGAGGATGGGCACATGTCCCACATCTGAGGTCAACTAGACACTGCCATCGGTGTGATGTTGATAACTGTGATACCTAATTTGGGATACTTCAGTGTGTGCATCTGTGTGTTTGTGTAGAGAAGGAGGTGTATGTGTGTGTTTACATTTACATTTAGTCATTTAGCAGACGCTCTTATCCAGAGCGACTTACAGTAAGTACAGGGACATTCCCCCGAGGCAAGTAGGGTGAAGTGCCTTGCCCAAGGACACAACGTCAGTTTGCATGACCGGGAATCGAACTGGCAACCTTCGGATTACTAGCCCGACTCCCTAACCGCTCAGCCACCTGACTCCCTAGATTTAGATTGACTATGTCTACAGTAGGCTTCACATAATGTTGCAATAGTCCTGCATAATGCAGTCGGAAGAGTTTAAATGGTTAAATGGTTTTCTATGCAAAACTTTTGTTGGCATTATTACATCTGGGGGCATATTGGGTTAATATAATGTTAAGGAGAGGGTGAGACCAAAGTGTACCATATCCTAGTCCTATTTACAGTAATACTTTATAACTTGTTTTTCTCCATGCTTTATTCAGCTGATTATTCATAGCATATGAGGTCAACTGAGGCCATTTGTTGTCAGGGTTAATGTGTGCACATGACTCAACTGTATCATTTTACGAGTGTTATATAATGTGTTCTGTTTCAGCTGGTTGAGTCATTGCTTTGTCTATAGCAACAGATTGACTATAGACCATGACACTGGTTATTATTTTGAATTGGGGACATTTTACCCTAACCCCTGAGAGAGTGTCATTATTCAAGTGGAAATATTTCCATGTGCTGGCTTTAAATAGATATGCAATATATTACTTACATTAAATGCTCTTTGTCAATAAATCATTTAACATTTTGCTGAATGTGTTTAGCTGAGTAGCATAAAGAACATGATACATGTTAGCATGCAGTAGCATTAGCTGTTCTCCAAAGCTAATGGTTTGGCTGAGGAACATGGCTTGTCTTTCCTTCAACCAAAAGAAGGAATACACTCACTTGAATCCAGTTGCTGAAATATGCAATAGAAACAATAAAACATATATATTTCTTTGAATTTCCAGCTACAAATTCATGAAATGTATAGTTGAGCCCACTCTTGACTGGCTCTCTCCTCATATGACCTTTATCTCTCTCTCTTTCTTTCTCTCTCTCTCTTTCTTTCTTTCTTACTTTCACTCTCTCTCTCTCTCTTTTCTCTCTTTGCATCAAAACCACATATCTGAATAAGTTACAGAGTATTGAGCTGAAATAAAGTATAGCTCCATATGCTTCTCTTTACTCTAACCATAATCCTTTCAACCCTAACACACAAACCTCCAACAGGGTGAAATACTTTTTTCGTTTGAACGTTGAAAGTTTATAAAGCTGAGCGTATTTTAAAATACTTTCGATTGTACGCCGAAACAGAACTGAAGAAGAAAGGAAGGGAAAGGAGGTAGATGAGAAACAAAGACAAGATGTTTGGGTTACAAAGGAGGCAGAATGATGAAAACAGCAGCAAAACAAACAAACAATACTTGAGAGAGAGGTGAACGAAGGAGGACCCTCCAGGAGAACAGAGAGAATGGGGGAGGGGGGCAAAGAGAAGCGAAGGGGTGAAACGAAGTCGGGATGAAAAAGATTGTAAGCGGAAAAAAAGACGGACATGAAAAGTCGTTAAACTAGTTAAGCTTCCAGATACGTACGTGGACAGGTACTGTAGCACACATACACTTAGACGATACATAAATCCACCCAAGATGACGGAGGTAGTCTCCCTCAAAGTTTAAAAAGAGTAGCCGAACGGATGATTTAGGAGATAAAACTTCACTTTTAACAGCCCAATAAAAACCAAGTGTCATTTCAATCAAGAAACTACCCCTGGAGACGATCACCCTTCTCCATTTAACATCGTAAAGCAACACCCTTAAAGTCTGCTTTGTATATATCTCCCCACATCTGTCTCTCACTCTCTGTCTATACTTTTTCTCTTTCTTTCTCTCTGTAACTTCTGCCCTGTCTCTTTTCTCTTTCTTGATCTCTCTCCTCTCTTTGACTCTCTCACTCTCTCTCTGCTCCTTGTTTACTCTCCTACACACGTAACCCCTGTGCTTGTCTCTCTTTCTCTCTCTGCTTTCTCTGTTGGTCTGCCAGCACAGTTACACCAGGGGTCGTTCTTCAGTATTTTCATGACACAGTGCTTTGAAAGAGGGAAGAGCTTGCTTTTTGGAAGTTCTCCATCTATCTGTTTGCTGTTGCTTCTTGTTTAAACCACTTTATGTGTTCCACTATGTGTCACCCCATGTTGGATGAATGCACTGTTCAACCAATGGAAAAGCTTTCTCTAAGACAGCATTCCTTCAGATTTAGAAAGGCATCAATATCCCAGTCATGCAGCTTTTCACAGAGATTAACATTGTTTTACTGGTGGCCTTTCTAATTCTGGTGTTAAGTTTGTGCAATATCACACACACTTACTTTACCATCACACATACATGCCATCATACACACACACACACACACACAAACAAACAAACAGTAAAATCATACAGACACACACCATTACCGGGGCGGCTGTGGCTCAGGGGGTTGAGAGGGTTTTCTGTTAATCGCAAGGTTGGCGGTTCGATCCCCGACTACTCCTAGGTCATGTGCTGAAGTGTCCTTGAGCAAGACTCTGAACCTCACATTGCTCCCGATGGGCAGGCCGGTGCCTTGCATCGTAGCTCGATGCAGTTGGTATGTGTATGTGTATGTGTGAGTGTGAGTATGAATGGTTGAATGAGAGGCAAACATTGTAAAGCGCTTTGAGTGCAACTAAGGCAGAAAAGTGCTATATAAATGCAGTCCATTTACCATTACACGCACACACATGCAGTAATCATCACCCACAAACACATACACCTTTTTGCAGAGTCAAAGTCCTGTGGATGGGAGCCAGCATGGCTTGACAGTAACCAGGGACAAAGAGAGAGACTAGAGACTCTTCAGGAAAAGCCTCAGTCTGGGCCCGTTTCCAACAATATCAAGTTATTACAGTTTTTCACAATTGTTAACACACAAAAAGCACAAATTTGGCACAATTTTCACAACCTTAAAGAGGGAAGAGCAGTTGCTGCCATAATTAGAACCTTTAGAATGGAGAACAGGTATGAATTATATTTGCCTTGTGTACTGAAATACTGCATATCAATAGAATACAGTGTGCTCACTGTATTTGTATTTTGCAGGACTGAAAGAGAACCACACCGTGGAGGAAGAACATGCACTTTCACAGCCGAACAGGAGACTGACATTGTGAAAATGGTTTGTGAAAACAATACTATCACACTCCGACAGATACAAACCAGGATCCTGGCTGACCATGCCACATTCAGAAACATCCAGACCGTCAGCCTCTCTACACTGGACCTTGTTCTCCGCAGGAATGCCATGCGGATGAAACAAGTGTACAGGGTCCTATTCGACCGGAACACAGACCACATCAAGGAGTTACGGCAAGAGTTTGTGCTTGTAAGTCCCATACATTCAGCACTGACACATTCATGTATTGTACCTGTAATCCAATATTGTTCCTTTTCTACACTGTCTCACTGTAGCCCACTGTGTTGACCCATCTGTGTCCATACTATAACTTGCATTATCATGCTGTCTGTTCCAACGGATCCAGGAGCATGACACAGCTAATGATCTATATGAATACATATTCATTGATGTGGTTGAATTCAACCTGGTGAAGAGGAGGCGCCGGAGCAGAAATGTCATTGGCCATCGCGCCATTGTTGAGGTCCCCGGCCAGCGTGATGGGAACATCACTTTTTGTGCTGCAATGGGTTGAGCAGGCCTGTTGACAGTACTGTACTGTTCAGAAATAAACGTTTTTTTGCCGCATATGTGTGCTGTTTTATGTTTGACTATGAAAAAATTAGGCCTACACTGAGACATTTTACAAAAGTTGAAATGGCTCATTCTCCAGAGTCATTGTCATTCGTATGGTGTGTTCCATTTCTAGAGTTGTGTTTTCAATTTTGCACTACTGTGTGCTGTGAATGCTTGGTAGTGTGCAGCAAATGCTTATTGTGTGTACTGTTATGAATGGTATGTGTGTGTCATTTGAAAATATGGCTGTGTGTACCAAATGAGAACACAAGTTGCATTTTGTGAACAGGTAAGAGATTTGATGTAAAAGAGTCATCTTGCAAAGGGAGTGTTAGGTTTAGCATTTTGTGTGTGAGGTTTCCAGTTTTGTTTGTGCAGTTTTGAGAAAGCCGTTATTGTTTTGAGAAATGTGTGTTAACAATTGTGAAAAACTGTAATTAAAGTGGATTACACTTGCATCTTCAAAGGCACACACAATCGAGGACACGTACACACTTACGTGCACACAGACACATACAGACACACACATGCACACACGTATGCACAGACACACAGACACATTCATGCATGTACGTGCATGCGTCTCCCACTCTCTCATGCCAATGTCTTTAACGCAGTGGCAAGTTCAGGTTTTTATGAGTGACCGTTAAACCAAGAGGATGAGCCAATCTCATTCCAGCTCATAAATCTATTCGGAGCTCATCCCTCTCTCGCTCTTATGCCTCTGTTTCCTCCATTTCTCCATCATTCAGGTGACCAGAGGGGGTGGAGGGGGGGGGGGGGGGGGGGGGGCAAGGTGCAGAAATAATGGGATTACATACTTTAATCGGATTAATTGATTGGGTTGATTCGATTGGGGTGTTCATTAGCAACCTGAGACAGTATGTCTCAACAAGTCCATGTGGGATGTTTCTCACTCTCATCCAGGGTATTTGTAGAAAAAGAGAAAGAGAGAGAGAGAGAGGGAAGGATAGAGAGAGATAATGTAAGATAGACTGTTCAGAGAGAGATGGAAGGATAGAGAAAGATAATGGAAGATAGACTGGAGAGAGAGAGGGAGGGAAGGATAGAGAGATATAATAGAAGATAGACTCTAGAGAGAGAGAGAGAGGGAAGGATCGAGAGAGATAATGGAAGATAGACTGTAGACTGTGGAGAGAGAAAGAGAGAGAGGGACAGAGAGAGAGAGAGAAGGAGAAAAATAATGAGACAAAGAGGGGGGGTGGAAGACAGACTGTAGAGAGAGGGGGGGGGGAAAGAGAGAAAGTCTCTGCAGGGTGCGATGATGTTGTCTCCGTCGTTTCAGCTCTCTGATGGAGCAGAACATTTTTTGGGGTTTTACAGAACTATGGGAATCTGGATAACCAAAGAGCAATTGTATGAGATACACAACCGCTCCAGTGTATAGCTGGTGAGATGGGAAACATGAAGTTCTGGATTGACATACTGTCACATGGTTCTTAGGACTACTTTTAGGTTCACATTCAGCGAATCTGTTCTGATGCAGGGAGGAAACAGATAGAAATGAAACGTATCATAACAGGAAGAGTGTCTCTGTATCAGACCTTATGGATGAGGTTTTCCTGATGAGGGTTTCTGGGACTCATTTGAGTTGTCTGATGGACAGAATACATTGGCTGAAATATCAGATAAAAAAGAACAATCGTTCATTTGCGTGAGTGTGTCATTGTGTGTTTGTATGTCGGCGTGTGCGTGTGTGTACGTGTGCAATGGAGCACTATTTATTGGATCATCTTAATACCTCTGTTTGGGCTTCAATTTGATAGCGAGTGTCTCCATAGTGATTCTGGCCCTCGCAGTTTTGTCATGACGACAGGATTTCCCTCCTCCAGTCAGGTGGGAGAGACATTGATCCTGAGAGGTCGGGGAAATGTAGGCAGATACCAAACACACACAAACACACACAAAAGAGAGAGAAAAGGACTGAGTTGGTTGTGGACTGCATGGTTTAGTATGTGATCACACACAACAAGCATTACAAAGACAGAAATGCACACACACACACGCACACAATACTCTGTCAGACTGTGTTTACAGACCACAGAACATTAGTACCCTTTAGCTTCAGTGTATTGCAAGCAAGAAGATATGATGTCTTCTTCTCCAAGTGAGTACTGTGGGAGGAACAACTAGGCTCTCACATCTCATCCAAACATCGCTAGTAAGAACATACACCAGAGATTTCAAAAACAAAAAAACACAATGGAGATTGCTGTCATTGGTTGTCATTATGCTCACTTTTCCCCAAGCTTTTGTCTTGAGAGGATGTTGGCAGTAACAATCTCTCTCCAAGTTGTTAGGCTCTATTTGTGTCAGATCTCACTGCAGTCTACGTACTGTACACACACCTGAAAGTGTGTACACACACATTCGTCCTGTGTAAGAGTCCTTCTCTGAGGCTTTTAAATACACAGAAGGTAAGTACAGGTTATGGAATTGTTCCTTCAATCTAAAAGCTCTCTCTACATTGCAGTTCAACTGTGCATTGTGTCCCAGCACTCATGAATCCCCTACTAAGTTTCATTATCTGGGAACGTTTCATTTTGTGTGTGTCAGTTTCTCTCTCAGGATCCTCGATGATCTGGAACAGGTTGTGGAGAGAGGCCAGGGTTCGGCGTCTGCAGATGGGTTAGCCTGGTGATGCAGTAATTCAGTCGTTATGTTGACAGTTTTGTCAGCTGCGTACACTCCACACACACTCCTTACTCTTGCTAAAATGCAATACTGTATACACATCTGCCAGTCACATGCTCTCTCTCACACACACACTCAGCTTAGCTGGGTTTCAATTACTGAACAATGCGTACACGTCAGATATCTCATGATGTTCTACCTTACTGTCAGAGATTTAATTGCTAATATGTTACTAGTAAGACTTCAAGCATGTGTGTGTGTGTGTGTGTGTGTGTGTGTGTGTGTGTATACATGTATATGTGTATATGTGAAGATGCACTGGTAAAAAGGGGCTGTTGTCTGCATTTTTGTTTTTTACAGTTTTCCTTTTCTTGCATAATACAAAACAAAGTGTTGAAGAAGTCACTCAATATACAGTTTTTCACAATTGCTAAAACACTAAACCCCATTCTCTGAATCAAATGTTCAGTGAATTAAACCAATTTGTCAAATCAAACACTCTTTTGGCAAAACTCTAAACACATTCTTATTCACTAAACACATTTTGCACTGTGATGCACTTGTGCTGCAAAATGGTAAACACAACTACAACACAGTTGTCATCTGTAAAACACAATGACTCAAAATTGTTCACACTTGTTTCTAATGGTGGTTTGGGACAATGTCAGCACACCAGAGGTTTTTTTCTTTGCATTTACTGTAGCGTAACATACATAAAACATTTACTGTATAGCTTTATTGCTACAGTAAATGAATTTACTGTGTAAACATAAACATAAACAAATTATTTTTACATGTAACTACATGCCTGTGTGCTGTTTTTGTGTTGTGTCTAATGATTGCTCCATAGTGTTTATATATTCATTGGTTGTGTTTATGATCAGAAAGCATAGTTTGATTTTGAGCACAGGTTACATGGTTTAGGCACGAGTGTTTGATTTTGCCAGAAGAGTCAGAGGTTTTGGAAATTGAGTTTGAATATTTGGATTTGTGTTTACAGTTTTGAGAAAATGGTTGACTGTTTCAAGAAATGTGTTTTAGCAATCGTGAAAAACTGTAATAAACAACATGTTTACATTTAGTAGACGCTCTTATCTAGAGCGACTTACAGTAAGTACAGGGACATTCCCCCGAGGCAAGTAGGGTGAAGTGCCTTTCCCAAGGACACAACGTCAGTTGGCATGACCGGGAATCGAACTGGCAACCTTTGGATTACCAGCCCGATTCCCTTACCGCTCAGCCACCTGACTCCTTCTATGTTTAGGATTACTCGATACTCATAATTTATTCTTGATTACCTAAGCTTCCAGTTGAGTTGTGGTCGCGTCATGCCTGATGTGATTGATTTGCATCACGGTGCAGCCGGTTTTCCCTAGCCTACTTTTAGTGCGGATAGGGGGTCGATGGTCGCCCAATGATTGCTTGATGGCTCTTCTTGCACGCAGCCAAGGCAAGGTCAGAAACTGAAGTGGCCTTCATCAATCTGTCATTTGTTTGATAGTCGGTCACTATGGAATATTGTTGTCTAGTGTGAAATACATTTTGGTCATATGTACAATGAATGTGTTTTAAAATAAGTTTACAGTTGGCTAAAAAGCTTGATACAATGAATGTTGATTCAACTCCATTTGGTAGAGATGCCAACTGTAATTTTATGACACCTAACTAGGAGACGTGAAGTCTAGAGACGTGAAGTCTGGGTGGCCTGGAAGAGTTCTTGTCACTTGGAAGGAAGAGACAGTTGGTCTGAAGACAATTTTGATTCAACTGTATTGTTCTAAGGAGTTGCAGTTTTTCACAATTGTTAACACACGTTTCTCAAAACAATAACGGCTTTCTCAAAACTGCACACACAAAACTGAAAACCTCACACACAAAATGCTAAACCTGACACTCCCTTTGCAAGATGACTCTTTGCCATCAAATCTCTGACCTGTTCACAAAATGGAACTCGTGTTCTCATTTGGTACACACAGCCATATTTTCAAATGACACACACATACCATTCATAACAGTACACACAACTAAGTATTTGCTGCACACTACCAAGCATTCACAACACACTGATGTGCAAAATTGCAAAACACAATTATAGAAATGGAACACACCATATGAATGACAATGAGCCAT
This sequence comes from Osmerus mordax, assembly GCF_038355195.1. NCBI lineage: Eukaryota > Metazoa > Chordata > Actinopteri > Osmeriformes > Osmeridae > Osmerus > Osmerus mordax. The sequence continues at coordinate 2,692,390 of NC_090060.1, read as the reverse complement.
TTCTCCTTTTGTTAAATGTCTCAGTGTAGGCCTACTTTTTTCATAGTCAAACATAAAACAGTACACAAATATGCAGCAAAAAAAAATATTTCGGTACACACAGAGAACAGGCTGACGGTCTGGACGTTCATGAATGTAGCATGGTCAGCCAGGATCCTAGTTTGTATTTCTCGGAGTGTGATAGCGTGGTTCTCACAAAACATATTCACAATTTCAGTGTCCTGTTTGGTTGTGAAAGTGTGTGTTCTTCCTCCACAGTGAGGTTCTCTTTCAGTCCTGCAAAATACAAATACTGTGAGCACACTGTATTCTATTGATATGCAGTATTTCAGTACACAAGGCAAATATAATTCATACCTGTTTTCCATTTTAAAGGTTCTAATGATGGCAGCAGCTGTGAAGCGACTGAGATTTGGTTGGACCCTCTGGCCAGCCTCCCTCATTCTCAAACCATGGTTGAGCACATGGTCAACCATGGTGGCCCGAATCTCATTAGAGATCACCGTTCTCCTTCTTCTTTCTCCTCCTCCTCCTCCTTCTTCTCCTTCTCCTCCTCCTACTCTTCCTCCTTCTTCTTGTCGTCCTCCGCTTCCTCCTCCTTGTCATCCTCCTCCTTGTCCTCCTCTTCATCCTACTTCTTGTCCTCTTCCTCTCCCTCCTCTTCCTTGTCCTCTTCCTCCTCTCACTCTTACCCCTCTCCTTCTCTGCTTGTCGATATGTTCTACGTTCTCCATTGTTCACCAAACAAAACAGAGGCTCAAGGCCCTTTTTATGTTGCAGTCCTGATCGCAAATTGCTCACCAGACCTGAGTGTTTAGAGATTTGAATATTTTTGTGTTGTAGGTTGATGCTTTGAGACTTTACTTGAGAAGTGTGTGCAACAACTGAACATTGTGTGTAGTGTTTTGACAACAAGGTGATGTGTAATTGACATCAGTGTGTAAACAAGGAAAATCAGAGTCTAATGCAGATAAGGGAGTGTGAAGTAGTGCCAAATTCGGTCGAGCAATTGGTACATGAAGTGAAGGTTGTGAAAATTGTGCCAAATGTTTGCTTTTTGCATGTTAACAATTGTTAAAAACTGTAACCAATAACAGAAGAGATTTGGTATGGCTGCAAGTTTGTAGGATGGACCAATGATTTTTGAGAACTGTTGTATCTATAAAATGGTCTGTTGAAGAATGTTTTTGGGGGGTTCAGAGCCAACAGCTGGGTAGTGCTGGTGGGCTGAATTCTTCCGGTTCCATTCTAGAATGCTATATGGAGCTGTATGGAATTGTCTTTGTGTTTTTGTCTTATGTTTGTGTGTCGATAATGTTATGTTGGTAATGTTACAGTTTTTCTCTATTGGTTACACACATTTTCTTACTGTAATACTCTCAGAACTCTACACACAAATCAAAAAACACACACACAATGGAAAAGCCCCTCACTTCTCCTGCAAAATTAAACTTTACATTCAAAACAATGTTATTTAATCTCAAAATTTTATTTTGTTTTCAAATGACACACACAAACCATCATATGAATAGACATTTATAAGAACCATTTGAACACTGATGTGCTCAATGTAAAACACTATGATGAATGGAAAACACTTCTTCTTCATTCATCATAGTGATTTAGGCATTTTTTTGTTCAGTGTTACACTTATTACAGACAGTACATACACAAGTGTGTTGTAAAATATTTGAGAATATTGTTTTTATACTCAGAACACAATACAAATACACGGTAACAAATATATTTTATTTTTCCCACAAAAACAATGTACACAGTGTACATCCCAACCAACACAAAGTTGCACATACAGTGGTCTACATACAAAACAACAGAATAATTTAATATATACTGTAGACAGTTACATTATTATAATTTTTCTTTGTATTTGCCTTTAAGTTATGGCGTTATTTTCTAGGACCATGTTCATGATTTCAGTTTCCTGTTCAGGAGACAGAAGAGGTTCCCGACCACCTTGTGTTGGTAATCTTTAAGCTCTGCCAAACAAATAGTAAAATACTGTAAAGGAATACAAAGTAGGAATACATTTCCCAAATACTTGAAACATACTTTATTTTGTAGTCCACAGGCAATACTGTACTATACTGTACTACTGTACTCATTGAGTACTGTATTGATATGCAGTAGGCCTACTGCAATTTTGTAGTGAGAGTAGATTTCTTACCTATTTTAATTTCGGAAAGTCCGGATGATGGATGCTACAGTGTACCTGCTCACATTTTGGCTGTACTCTTTGCCCAGCCTTCCTCATTGTTAGACCATGGTTGACCACATGGTCAACCAAAGTGGCTCGGATCTCATCAAAGATTACGGTCCTTGGCCTTCTTCGTCCTCCCCGTCCTCCTCCTCTTACTCTCACTCCTCTGCCTCTGTTTTCAATGTTGGCATCCATTGCTCCAAAACAGAAGAGGTCACCTGTTGCCCTTTTAAGCTAAAGCTAAAGCTCTGATTGCTAATTGTAAAACTCTGTGACAGGTGTTTTCCCATGTGATGAGTCAGTGTGCATATTTGAATGGCAGTATGTTCTTCAACAAAAGATTTTCTTCATGAAAATTATGCCAAATACAGAGAATTGTGTGTAGTGTTTTGAAAAAAGAACTGCAATTTGATTGTAAAGCAGGAATTGTTCTTGTAGTTTAGCAGAATTGGTTCAGGGGGTTGGTTAAATACTGTTGCAACAGTAATTTGGACATTTCGACAAGAGCACAGGTGTCAACTACTGTTCTCTACTGTCTACAGTACAATACAGTAAAATGTAGCTACATCTATATGCACCACATCAGTACTTTTTTTGTACATATTCACTGCAGTCAATGATTGAAATAATGTACTGTTATTTGCTGTATTCTATCTTTTGTCTCCACAAATGTATTTGGTGCGTTTACAGACTACTATGTAGCCTACTACAGTATTTGATTTGAAATATGTTCTGATTTTCTGCACAAAATGCAACCTTTACGTAGACAATGTGAAAAAATAGTGCAGTGTGCAGTACGGGTCTTGTGTGTTGTGTTGGTCAACATATTCATGTACTTGTACGTACTATACGTACTGACAATACATATGACAAAATCAAGCAGGTTATATCATTAGAAAAGAATAGTTAGTGTAAAAGTGTTTTACATTTTGCACTACAGTGTGTAACTGGTTCAAACAGTCCAATTTTATGAACCATGTGTGTGGCATACGGTGACAGAAATGGGTTTTTATACATGATTGTATAGTTTTGAACGAAGTGTTTCATTTTGCAAAAGATTGGAGGTGTTCTGCTACTTGTGTGTGTATCAGATGACATCAGGGCTACTCTGGTGGACCATGTGATAAATCATGGCCTGTCCATGAGGGAGGCTGGGCAAAGAGTCCACCCTAACCTCAGTCGCTACACAGTAGCATTGATAATAAGGACATTCCGACTGGAGAACAGGTATATCTTCAAGTTTCTACTCCAGACTGTACCTATTGTATGTGTCACATGATTCTGTATCATATTACAGTATTACTGTACTACTGTAAGTGTACTATACAAAAATGGGTAGTGCTGTGAAGTATATGTAAAGGAATACCATTGTAATGTTACAGTACTGTGTACAGATTGAAAGTACAGTATGTGAAAAAGAACCTAACCAATGACAACTTGTGGTGGCATTTCCTACAGAATGGTTGGACGTCCTCTTCAAGGTGGAAGGGGACAGCTCTTCACTCAACAACAAGAGCTTGCCATTATTGAAATGGTGCGAGAAAATAATGCAATCCGACTTTGTGAGTTGCAATAATGCATGATTGAAAATGGAAAGGTATTCAACAATACTCCCGGAACAAGTGCTTAATCATTTACATTTATTCATTTAGCAGATGCTTTTATCCAAAGCGACTTCCAAGAGTGAGCTTTACAAAGTGCACAGGTCACTGATAATAACAACAAGATAGCCAGTAAAACATTGCGAGTAGCCAAAACATGAAGCACACATTGTGAACAACCAAAGTAAGTGCCAAAGGGAAGAACCATAAGAGCATGTAGTTAAACAAGTTACAATTAAACAACATGAACCGCTATAAGTGCAAGTGCACCTGTAGAAAAAACAAGCAACAATAATAAAACAATATATCACAGCGAGTACCAAAATCAGTTACCACTAACCACAAGAGCAACAAGTCTCTAAGCAAGAGTCATTGTGATCCTTGAGGAAACTAACATCGGGTCAAGCGAACCATTAAGTACCGTTGTACTCCCGGAACAAGTGCGTCTTGAGCCTTTTCTTGAAGGTGGAGAGACAGTCAGTGTCTCTGATGGAGGTGGGGAGTTGATTCCACCACTGGGGGGCCAGACAGGAGAAGAGCTTGTGTTGGGACCGGGCGGTCTTGAGAGGTGGGACTACCAGGCGGTTGTCTGAAGAAGACCGTAGGTGACGGGTGGGGGTGTAAGGCTGCAGGAGAGACTTGATGTAGACGGGTGCAGTCCCGTTCACTGCTCGGAAGGTCAGTACCAGGGTCTTGAATCTGATACGGGCCATGATAGGTAGCCAGTGGAGAGAGATGAGGAGCGGGGTAACATGGGAAAGTCTGGGTAGATTGTAGACCAGGCGGGCCGCTGCGTTCTGAATCCTCTGAAGAGGGCGGGTTGCACATGCTGGGAGACCAGCGAGCAGCGAGTTGCAGTAGTCCAACTTGGAGAGGACAAGTGCTTGGACTAGCAGCTGGGTGGAGTGCTCAGACAGGTATCTCCTGATCTTCCGGATGTTGTAGAGGGTGATTCTACACGACCGGGAAACTGCAGCAATGTGGGCCGTGAGGGAGAGCTTGTCGTCCATGGTAACCCCAAGGTTCCTGGCAGAGGATGAAGGGGTCACCGTCGCAGATCCCAGGGTGATTGAGAGATCGTGGGAGATGGAGGGTTTAGCCGGGATGATGAGAAGTTCTGTTTTGGCGAGGTTCAGCTGGAGGTGGTGCTCGGTCATCCAGGCGGAGATGTCTGTGAGGCAGGCCTCAATCCTAGCTGTGATCCCCGGATCGGTCGGGGGGAACGACAGGTACAGCTGCGTGTCATCAGCGTAGCAGTGGTAGTAGAAGCCATGGGAGGTGATGATTGGTCCAAGTGAGGTGGTGTACAGAGAGAAGAGGAGGGGTCCAAGGACGGAGCCCTGTGGGACACCAGTGGAGAGCTGGCGAGGGCCTGACAGTTTGCCTCCCCAGGAGACCTGGGAGGACCTTCCCGACAGGTAGGATGAGATCCACTGGAGTGCAGTGCCAGTGATCCCCATCTCAGAAAGTCTGGCGAGCAGGATCTGGTGGTTAACCGTATCAAATGCTGCAGAAAGGTCCAGCAGAATGATGACGGATGACCTGGAAGCCGCTCTGGCAGACTGGAGGGCAGTGGTGACTGAAAGGAGGGCAGTCTCTGTGGAGTGGCCAGTCTTGAAGCCCGATTGGTTGGGGTCAAGCAGGTTGTTCTGAGAGAGAAAGTTTGACAGTTGGTTAGATACAGCACGTTCAATTGTTTTTGAAAAGAAGTTCTGGAGGACGGCAGGGTTAAGGGACGGTTTTTTGAGTAGAGGGGTAACTCTAGCCTGTTTGAAGGCAGAGGGGAAGGTGCCAGAGGTAAGAGAGGAGTTTAGGACATGGAGAAGAAAAGTTATGATGGAGGGGGAGATGGTTTGAAAGAGAGGGGAGGGGATAGGATCAAGGGGACAGGAGGTGGGGCGATGAGAGAGAATGAGGTCAGAGATCTTCAGACAGGGGAGAAAAAGAGTTTAGACTTTTAGTTGGGTCAGTCATGGAGGGTGAGAGGGTAGGAAAGGTGGGTATAGGGAACCGACTGCTAATGTCGGCGACTTTTTTCTCAAAGAAGGAGAAGTCGTCTGCTGTCAGGGTGGAGGGAGGAGGTGGGGGAGGTGGGTTAAGAAGGGTGGAGAAGGTAGAAAAAAGTTTGTGGGGGTTTGAAGCGGAATTAATTTTGTTCAGAAAGTAGAGGGTTTTAGCACCAGTTATGTGAGAAGAGAAGGATTTGAGGAGGGAGTGATACTTATCAAGGTCCAGACCGCCTTTGGACTTGCGCCATCTCCTCTCAGCTGCCAGAAGGGTGGACCGTTCTTCACGAATAACATCCGTAAGCCACGGGTAGGAGGGAGAAGATCGTGCAGGCCTGGTTGACAGGGGACAGAGAGAGTCAAGTGATGCAGTTAAAGTGGTTAACAAGGTGTCAGTGGCAGTGTTAGTGGGGTGGGACGAGAACTCGTCAATAGGAGGGAGGGAGGATGTTACAATAGAGGAGAAACGGGAGGGGGATAGGGAGCGGAGGTTGAATCTTGCTTTTGTACATGTTTATAGTAAAGAATGAAAGACTAAATTATATTCCAAATTCAGTCTTTTATTAAAGCTATGTTTCTGCATATGACAAAATTGATGACCAATGACATGCATGTATACGTGCTGGGTGCAACATTTAATATTGTGTGTAATTGAAATTCATGTAGACTATGGCTACATAGGAGTCAGGTTGCTGAGCGGTTAGGGAATCGGGCTAGTAATCTGAAGGTTGCCAATTCGATTCCCGGCGACGTTGTGTCCTTGTGCAAGGCACTTCACCCTACTTGCCTCGGGGGAATGTCCCTGTACTTACTCTAAGTGACTCTGGATAAGAGTGTCTGCTAAATGACTAAATGTAATGTAATGTACATTGCAAAAGTGTCAGAACTGAGAGCAGTCCAGTGTGATCTCTCCATTTCTGGATAAACCCCTATATTGCACTCGAGATCCGTTGTCCTGCGACCAAAGAGCAACTTTAACGCGGCAACGTTGCCCACGGGTCTAAAAATAACGTAACCAGCCGACCAAGGAACAACGTCGCAGCAACATTGTCCATGGGACCAAAAAATAACGTAACCAGCCAAACAAGGTACGACGTCGCAGCAACGTTGTCCATGGGTCTAAAAATAACGTAACCAGCCGACCAAGGTACGACGTCGTGGCAACGTTGTCCATGGGACCGACTGGCAAAATTCCCTTTATAACGTTGCTACGACGTTGCCACGACGTTGCCAGAAGGTGACGTTGCCACGACGTTGCCAGAAGGTAACGTCGCGGGTTACCAACTGAGCACTTACTGGCAACGTTGCCGCAACGTCATGTGTTAGCTGGGGTGCAAGCGGCTTTAAATATAATGTTTCACTATAGTTTTGTTAACTTTCAAGCATGCCTTCTGCGTGTTTGGCTTACATTTTTGTCATATGTTTAAGGACATCGACGGACTAAATATAATGAATAGGCTAATCTCGGGCATTTCATTGTGCACAGGATTAATTTGTCTTTGTTTGACCTGGTAAACCGTGAATACATCTTTCAGGCTGTTTGGAAAGTGCGATATCTCATTCCCCTTCTAATGATCGATTGCGTAGTGAATCAATGGATTTGGTCTCTCAAGTTCCCTTCAACGTACACTGATATAGTCTACTCAAGTCAAGTTACCGTCAACATTCCAAGCATTCCAATGCTTACAAAGCTCTTTCACCACCTCAAGAAAAGGCCTCCTTTAGCTTTCTAAGATGTTGTAGAATACTAATTTACTCATTTATTGTAACTCACTTGATTAATTTATACATGTGTATCCGCTTTACAAAACATAGGCTACTTAATTTTACCATTACAAATATTGTTGCCGCTAATCTCATAAAATAAGAATTGTGCTTATACCTGTCTACACACAAATTGGCAGTAGTGAACTTCATAGAATTCAATAAAGAATTTGTCATAATTTTGCATAAGCTTTACACATCTAGGATAAGTCAAGAAAGCAGGATCCTGGAATTAGATCGAGTGCGAAGATATATTATTTCTCTTCACTGCGGTGAAATGACCGGCGCTCGGCACGTCTAATGAGTAACGCAAAAACAATCATACCCTGTCAGAAGGCGTGAAAAGGTGTAGAATCTTTCAAGGGGGATTTCTCTGCTAGAGCATTCCAGGTTTACCAACATAAAACACATCTTCTTCAACTATTTTCAGATTTTAATGTATGACACATCATTTTAAAGTTTACAATATGCCCTTTCACAACCTAAACAAATTGAGAAATAACCTTGGCCGACAATGGTCCCTTTTCACCAGACCGTGTCACATATGTGTACTTTATGCTTGTGGATGATTGATTCCTTAGAATGTGCATCATTAGCATTTGGATCAGTTGTTCACAGTGTGAAGCAAAATGGCCTATTTTCTACTTCCCCTCCGTGAAATGATCGTGAGAAGCTGCACTACATTTCAATCAAGAGAGACCTGGGATGAGTGAAAGAAGTTTATTACAGAATAATAAATGTACTATGGTGTTTGGAGCTTGAACCCCACAGGGAATTATATAGATCAACGGGCGCCTGCCCAACGCCCGAAGAAGAATTCCCCACGGAGTCCAGACACTGGTGGCGGTGGCAGCAGCCGACGACCAATCGATCCGAAGACTGAGACAGGAACCTGATGGCGACGGGGTGGTGGAGGGTCGCGCAGTTGATAGCATGAACAAACTACACAGGAAGAGAATCATATCTAAAGGCACGGATCATGTAACGCCATTAATTGATAGGCGGGAGCGCTAATCGACCTGAACCCCAGTGACCGCCCGACCAGAGAACGGGGGAAGGAAGGGCGTTCTTAGCGGGGGGAATGAGTAGTGTACACTACGAAAGCCCGAGTGCAGGGATTGGTCTTGCCTGACTGAACTTGCGCAAGCTTAATTTGATATGCAACTTACAAATCTTACCAGACTTGCACTTGTTTTTGCAGGTCAAAAACACAGGTGAGCTATTAAAGTGACAAGAAAATAATGTCAGTGTTGTAGCAGAATAATTAGATACAGAATTTGTATACTGTACAGTAAACTGTACAGGCACTTAGGAATGATTGGCTGGACCTGATGTTACTTTCCTCCAGGATCACAATGTCTCTTATTGAGAGACTTGTTGCTTTTGTTGGTTTGTTGTAACTGTCTTAAAATTATCGTACTCGCCGTGAAATATATTATTGATGCTTGCTTTTTTCCACAGGTACACTCTTGCACTTTTGAGGTTCTTGCTTGTGTAACTACATGCTCTTATTGTTCTTCCCTTTGGGACTTATTTGGTTTTCACAATGTATGCTTCATGTTTGGCTCCCCGCAATGTTTGGGGCTATCTCGTTGTTATGATCAGTTACTATGCACTTTTGTAAAACTCTCTTGGAAGTCGCTTTGGATAAAAGTGTCTGCGAAATGCATAAATGTAATGTAAATGTAAATAGGAAGCAAGAGTGTATCTGTATGTGTGTTGGGCAGCTTGTCAGTATAGTAGGTTCCAGCATTAGTCTTAAAAATTGATTTCTCAAGTGGTTCAATAAAGTTCTGCTCTCTTTTCAGAAGGTGTTTTATTTTATTTTTTTACCAAGGACAGTACTTTGCTTTGCCCTTGAATCTGTGTGTGTGTCTGCTGTGCCATCATCAGACAGACTATGAGATGTGTCACTTAAAAATCGTTCCCCCCTTGCCACGTTAGGACTGGTCTGGGCTTCCTTTGTTCCCCTGTGTTGCACACAACAGCCTCACTATCAAGACTGGATGTTAGACGCATATGTCTCCATAGACCAGCCCCCATGGTATTTTATTAAGTCAGGATTTGTCTGAGAAAGAGAGAGATAAAGAAGTAGAGAGAGAGAGAAGAAAGAAAGAAAGAGGAAATGAGAGAGAGAGAAAGAAAGAGGAAGTGAGAGAAGTAGAGAGAGAGAGAGAGAGACAGACAGAGGAAAAGAAAGATTGGCCATATGTCTTCAATCAATAGACTCAACCCATTTCCTGCCTCTTTCATACTTAACAATCAACAAAGACCTTTTATTTTGTTGAAAGATGTGTACAAATTAGGTGCAACTCTCTTACTTTCATACTCACACTGTAATCACACACATGCATTCTGACCTACATTCTGCTTTGTGCACCTGTCTGAAACTTTCCTCTGAAGATATGCTCTCTTGTGCCAGAGTGTTTTTCAGGGGCAAAATACGTGAGTGTGTTTGAATCTACGTACAGTACATGTGTGTTGGTGTTAGTGTGCATTCTCACATTCCCTCAGACTCCTTTCAGATTTTGTCATGCAAAGTACCAATTCTATTTCTCTTTTTCTCCATCTTTCGTCCCCACTTTCTGTCTTTCTCTGTCACTCTCTTTCTCTCTGCTATCAGTGTGTTCATGACATCGGGAATAACTGGAGCGATAGAAAGCTTACCCGGAGAGTCCTCCGCTGCCAGAGAGGACTCTGGGTAGGGCTTTTGTCGACATCAAACGTTGATATTTTCCCGCTTTCTCCCCCTCTTTCTCTCGTTTTTATCCGTCTCTTGTTATTAGTCGCACCTCAGGGCTGCCTGTGACTAAGCTGGTTTGAGACAGAATGCCACAAAGACATATACTGAAGCCTGGCAGATCACCGCTGCCTCACCCCTGGAATGAAGGAAGTGCAGAGGGAGGAAGGGATGGAGGTAGGGAGGAAGGAAGGAAGGAAGAAAAAAGAAAGAGAGAAGGAAGGAAAGAAAGAATGGTGCAAAATGCCACTGACACTGTTACCAATCTTGTCCTAAACATAATAGTATTGTATTACACACACAAACACATTCCAAAAGACACACACACTCTGAAGTTAATGTCTTTGTACGTGGTCAGCCAAGCGTTTAGCTTGAAGCCTTTCTGTCCATTTTACCGCACCTTGTAAAATACGCTCAATAAAATTCTGTTGTTGGTCACATTCTCATAAAGGTTTTATTTATGTGTGCGTGTCATCAGATGCACAAAATGTAATACATACTTCACACGCACAAGATTCAAACCAACACATTGCCGTTTTGTAGTCATATTACTCTATTTTCCTGGTCATATACTGACCATTGTAAACATCAAATTCCAGAATGCCAGTAACCTGGAATGACAGTGACCATGACTCATCCAGCCTTACGGCAGAGGCCCCTCCTCTGTGACTAAATAAGGGAGGGTGTTGTGACAGCAAGGCTTGCAGAAGCTTCCTTCGACTCAAGGGTTAGGAAAGTTTAGGGAGAAAATGTGTACATGAGCCATGGAAACACTCTGTTCCTTTACTAGCGCTATCTCATTTGAGATGGTTTTGAACTCAATTCTTTATGTCACGTTTGCCCCTAGCAAGCAGAATGCCGTTGTAAATTGAGTTTCCAGGTATATCCTGTGATTGATATGAGTCTTGTCTCATGTACTGTATATTAAAGTTCATGCAGAATTATTAAAGCTTTGCGTAATCCATTAGTAATCTTCTGGTGCATGGGGAAATTAACTGCAATATTGATGTGATACATGCATACATGTATGGATGATTGTGTCTGATTTCAGGCAATTTGAAAAAGTGAAATAGTCCCGTTATGCTACTATGGTGTGTGTGTGTCTGTCATTCTGTAGATCAACTAAAGGGATCTACACAGAGACAGAGAGATATTGACAGTGAGAAATAAATCCAGGGAGAGGTCAAAGAGAATGTTGGGTTTAGAAGGAAAGGAAGAGAGAGGTGGAATGTCCCATGTGTGTATGGAAGAAAGAAAATACCTTCTAGTCAGATTATACAATGCAAGTTAGAGCCCAGAATCCCTTTGGGTACTTTTTTTTGCCACACACTACTGAGACTAAGAGAAAACACACATGCCCACACACACTTACTTGAACACACACACAGAAAAACACAAACTGACAGGGCCATTGGGGGGTGTCCCTGTAGGGAATGATAGAGTGTCCACTGGGCATCACAGCAGAGGGGGCTGTCATCTGTGTGTGTTTGGGGGGGCGGGGGCGACAGGGGGGAGGGGAAAAAAGCTAAACATGGTAGGGGCCCTGACATTAAGATGCTGTGAAATATTTAAAAAAATATATATATATAGAAATCACCATTGCTTTTAAATATACGTCACTCCACTATCTCTTAACTTACCTTAATTACCCTGGATGCCAAGTCACTAGTAGTTCTGCCATGTACAGAAAGATTATCCAGCAAGTTCAAAACAACGCTGTCTGTTGTTGTAGTGTTACTCCATCAGGACCAATGAGAGTGCTGCAGAAACACAGTGGGGGCGCTCAGCCATGAAAGTAGCTATCACTTTCAAAGACTACTGAGGTAAACACAAACTGGCACAACGTCTCTCTCTGATCCAACGCCAAGTGTGTGTGCGCATTAGCGCGCGAGCGTGCGTGTGTGCACTGTATCCACAGCTCTCTCAGCTGATTGGAAGGAGAACGTCACTGATTTGCATATTAAAACAAGGATAGTTTCAATCCCCTGACAAAGATCACAAGCGTTATTTATTGTGTCTAAATCGAGTAAGCAGTGGAGGATCGTGTCAGTGAGCAGGCCAGGCCAGAATAAAACGCTGATTGAAGTCTCAAATCCATGATGACCCACAGAATTGATAAGCTAAAGGTCATTGGAGATGAGCAGACTTACAGTGGAGATAGAATATGAAAATAGACACAAACACAGACACAAAATCACACATATACAAACATATACATGCGCGCACACACACACATTGATTTAAGGATGAAAGCAACAGACCCTCACAGTCTAACAGATGTATCAAACAGAAGAATAAATGGCTTTGGAAGTTGAAAAGATTCCACTGTATTAAAGAATCTGACTCTCTCTCTCTCTCCCTCTACCTCTCTCCCTCTGTTTCCCTGTGAAGTTTGAGCTGTGGGTGGAGTTGGCATGGACCAGCCTTTATCTCTGCTTCAGTTCAGATAGAACATTTAGCATTCATGTCATGTGTGGGAGGAATCAAGGATTTCTCATGTACTTATGCTAATAACAATCTGTAGATTCATTTTTGTTATCCTATCTGTCCATGTCTTATATCTTATTAAGTATTCATGTGTTCATGCTGTAACCTATGTGGTGCTCTGATGACAGTCAAGGGTCTGTGATGTTGTATCCGCCTGATTGAATAACGAACACCTGTTGGCAGGATGTTAGTAATGTTTTCCCCTTACTACTATTCATTCTGGTCATCATGTTGAGGTGTTTTGTCAAACTCTCAGTCTCTAATCCCCTGGATGTTTACCACTTGTAAACCGAGTTCTAACCCAAATAGTCTCACCATTCCTGAAAGACAGACAGAACTCTTCATAACATGCCACCTTCGGATCATCCCTTATTCATCTTGATGTCATCTGACATGGACCAGGAAACTTCCTGGATCATCTGATATACACCAGGAGACCTCATCCTAGATCATTTTGGACTGTAAAGACTGGTTTCTCTACATGCCTACAGTTGGAGTTCAGTCAAGAGGATTGGGTTGTGTTAAAGGGCACACAAGTGTGTGTAAAAGAAGTAAGAGTTGTGAGAAAGGGAGGGATGGATGGAAAGAGCATCTGACACGGAACGCCTGAGAGAGATGACTGATCTGAGTAATCAGGAACAATGGCGTGAGAGAGAGAGTGAGAGAGAGAGCGTGAATGAACGATTGACAGAAACAGAGAGAAATGGAGCGCTGCGGGAGTGAGACAGAAACACATCAAGAGAGAAAGGTACACAGAGATAGAGAGAGGGAGATACAGAAAGATAAAGGGAGAGATAAAGAGCAAGAGGGAGAGATAAACAGAGAGGGAGGGAGAGATAAAGAGAGAGAGAGATAAAGAGAGAGGGATGAAGAGAGAGAAGAAGAGAGAGAGAAGTAGAGCCCTGGTCCCGGGGCAGCAGAGCGGCTTTTCAGACAGAGAGGGTGTATTTGCATCAAGCCTCCCGTCAGACGTCCATCGCCAGTGGGACCTCCCGCCCGTCGATAATAAAAACGCTTCAAGGTGGCATTGGTGCTGCCCACTCCCTGCCATCCCTCAGAGAAGAGAAGACAATACAACCTGACAGGCTATTAGACACACACACACACAGGGATGCATACAAACAATCAAATATATGTTAAGCATGCAAACTGTGGTGCAGAGACATGGACAAACCAAACAGTTAAAGGGCCGTTGAACACAGACAAGCAGAAGACACCAACACACACACTTCCCAAGGACAACAGGGAGAGCAGGATGATATCTGACATGGAGACAGGGGGACAGATAGAGGACAGGGCAGGGGAGAGCAAAGGAGAAAGGAAGGCCAGAATATAGAGAGAGGAGAGAGAAAGGGGGAGGGTTGGAAAGGTAAAGAGGATTAATGAATGCATGGGACATCCTTATAGAAGACACACTGACCTTCTCCTTCCTTTCCACACCTCCCCCCCTTCCCACCAACGATGTTTAACCTCTCATTTCTCATTTCACTGTCGAAGCTTTAATTAAAAGCCTCCAGTCGCATGGCCGTGAGGGTTGGAACTGTGTGTGTGTGTGTGTGTCTGTGCATGTCCTCATATCTCACCGTGTTGACAATCAGGCTTGTCATCAGCGCCCGCAGAGGAAGATACTGACAGAACGATTTCGGAGAGGCATCGAAATCATTTGTCACCTTCATTCAAATAGAAACACACACACACACATATTTATAGACACCGATGAAGTTGTCATAATTGTCTGTCAGAGTAAGGTCATGGGTGGTGGTTTATGAGTGTGCATAAGTCTGTACTGCATGTGCAGTCAAACCCTGGAAGTCAAATCAGATGTTTACCTTAAACACAGAGACAGTAACAATAATAGCGTCCAACCCTAAACCTGACCTAGAACGGTCTGCTTTTAAAGGCGTAAATAGTGAGTAATGGTTGATGTCGGTTGCAGATGTACTCATTCTCTTTTCTTCCTGATGTGTTATGTAAAGAAAGGTCTTTTGAAGACTTTTATGAAGTTTCTGAAAGTTGACATGATTCATGCACTTGGACATTAACTGACATTGCAGGCCTGTCCTCTGGTGTATTGAATTAATCATATGCCCCATACGCACACAACACACACACAACAAGAACATGCTCATAAAATGAGTGTGCACACATACACACTTGATAAACACACACTTGCTCACAAAAAATGTCGTACACACACATCCGTAAACACAAATTTCACACAAACATCCACACACACCCACACACACACTGGCATTGCCT
Source organism: Osmerus mordax (assembly GCF_038355195.1). Classification (NCBI taxonomy): domain Eukaryota; kingdom Metazoa; phylum Chordata; class Actinopteri; order Osmeriformes; family Osmeridae; genus Osmerus; species Osmerus mordax. The sequence continues at coordinate 2,677,315 of NC_090060.1, read as the reverse complement.
CTATGTCCCTTGGCATAGCACATAAATCTTCCCTAATAACAGCGGTGACATTTCAGCAACAATAGGGATAACACACAGCCTCTGTTTAATGGTCTTCATGCCAGGACACACACACATAGATACACACATGCACACTCCCCAAAGAATCCAACTCAATTCATATGCAAAGACTTGACGACTACATTGCTGTGACATTCTTACAGAGTGATCAACTACGCAGATCCAGAATGGCCTTCCACTTTAACCTCCAACATCTGGACTCCCCGGGATCCTACGCCAGGATCCTGTTTGTGGACTTCAGCTCTGCCTTCAATACCATCATCCCGGCTCTGCTAAAGGACAAGCTCTCGCAGCTAAACGTGCCTGACTCCACCTGCAGGTGGATTACAGACTTCCTGTCTGACAGGAAGCAGTGTGTGAAGCAGGGAAAACACATCTCTGACTCCGGGTCCATCAGCACCGGATCTCCTCAGGGCTGCGTCCTTTCGACTCTGCTCTTCTCCCTGTACACCAACAGCTGCATCTCCAGTCATCAGTCCGTCAAACTCCTGAAGTTTGTGGGTGACACCACCCTCATTGGGCTCATCTTCAGTGGGGGTGAGTCTGACTACAGGTGGGAAGCTGACAACCTGGTGACCTGGTGCAGCCAGAACAACTTTGAGCTCAATGCTCTTATGAGAGTGGAGATGGTTGTGGACTTCAGGAAGAACCCAGCCCCACTCAGCCCCATCACCCTGTGTGACTCCCCAGTCAACACTGTGGAGTCCTTCCGATCCTAAGCACTTTCCTTTCCCAGGACCTCAAGTGGGAACTGAACATCAGCTCCCTCACCAAGAAAGCACAACAGAGGATATACTTCCTGTGGCAGCTGAAGAAGTTCAACATGCCAAAGACAATGATGGTGTACTTCTATACAGCCATCATTGAGTCCATCCTCACCTCCTCCATCACCATCTGGTACGCTGTTGCCACTGCAACGGCAAGGACAAGGGCAGACTGCAGCGTATCATCCTCGCTGCTGAAAAGGTGATAAGCTACAATCTGCCATCCCTCGAGGACCTGTACACTTCTAGGACCCTGAGGTGAGCAACAAAGATTGTGGTCGACTCCTCCCACCCTGGACACACACTGTTCCAGCCGACAGGCCTCATCAACAAGGCCCCCAACTGACATCACTCTGGGCCTCATGTACGTACGTTTGCAAACGTAACGTTATTAGCGCCATGGCCAACATGCAGAAAGCCACGCTGTGATACTTCAGTTTACGTCGTATTTACTAAACCTGCAGGTCATCGGGTAATCAGCGCCTTTCTCCGCTCGCTATAACGTACATTGCGAGCTATTAAACGCGCAATTGAATGGGCCTCTTCTCTTTCTATCATGGATCAGCCGTCAAAACAGCGATGACTGTTTGAAATTATCCTAGTGCCAATATTTGTAATGTAACGAGGATTTTAACAACTGCTGGAATGGAATGTGAACGCTGAGTCGGAGATTCGATGTAATCTTTGATTTCTTTCAGTAACTGTAATATTGCATGGCTGCTTAATCTGTAACGCGTAACTCAAAAAGTGTGATCGTTGTGGCAAAAATCCTTAGGTCTTCGTCTTGCTCGGATTACTGCTGCAATTTCACCAGGAGGCATATGCGCATCCTGGTTTACGCATGCTTTTAACAGGCAGAGAATTTTCACCGCAAAATAGAGGTGCGCTTTCACAGGCGTTTTTTGTACATACCGCGGAATACATAATTAGGCGCACTTTACGCGGATGCCCACTTTCCCCTTGACCCTCCAGTGAATGCATATGCATGACACGGAAAAGCGCAATTTGCCATTTTCAGTTCCTGCGACAGGCAGTCTGCGCTTTTACCTCAATGCGGCATGTTCGTACATCGCCATGCTTTTACGCACACATTGCGAAAAACTAATACGCCTGAAGTGGGCGCAAAAGCGTTAGTACATGAGACCCTCTACACTTTATTGCATACAGCCTTACTGCTTTCATTTTTAGTTTTACTTTATATTTAATACTGTACAGTTTTGTCAGTATTTTGTTGTAAATGTTTTACATTCATACATTTGTATATTTTATATTTAAGACTGAATGCACATTTTTGTAATTCTATACTTTTATTATACATTTACTATATGCACCTACCCACCATAGTAAATTCCTTGTTTGCCTACACTTACTTACATTAAACTTGATTCTGATTCTGATGTAATGTAGTACAGAACTCCTATGGGTTAGGAAGTTTGGGCTTGTCTACCTGGCCCCTTGCCTGCTCTCTAACACAGCCTGTGGTGTCCAAATACCCGAACATTCATTTACCTGCATAGGGATCCAAAATGTCCCGAGGTTCGAACTAATGCATTCGCCTGTAGGCATTGTCTATTCTTTCTTATTGCACACACAAACAAAAGTTTTGGGAGAAAGAAAAAAAAACACTGGAGTTGTTTGGTTATAGGTGTCATCATTTAAATGTACTGTATTTCTTCAAATAAACGCCGCCCGTGTATGAATGTTTAGGCATGCTGCTGCTTCAGATTTCTACACAATGTAAAACACTTGTATTTGAGACAATTGTATTACCAACGCACACCTAATTGATAATAATTGAGAAAGGTAGTTGTCGCACTCATAGACAAACAAAGAGTAGACAAGGAGGTCAGCGGTCGTAGCCTAAATGAAACTTGCGTTTTTAGCTGCATGATTCATTTGTCAAAATGCCAGCAACAAAGTTGTCTATGGCTGCACTGCAGCTACAATTCACGAAATCTGTCTTACTAATTAAACGACGCCCTCGAATAAACGCCGCCCTCGAATAAACGCTGCACCAAAAATGAACGATATTTAATAAACGCGTCATAAAATGAAAATAAATTAAAGACACAGATGACACGTTTTTTGTCTTGGCCAAATGACATTATCCCCCCCCCCCCCCCCCCCACAAAAAAGGGGGAGATATCTCAGTCTTCTTACATTCCTGTTAGTGAAAGTTAATGGGTCAGATACGGCACTCCTCAAAGCTTGTATTTTCCCACACCCTCGTCTCTCTACATCCTCTCTGCCTTCTGCCTAAAAGGATACATGATATCAAGTTCTGGAACACTCAAGGGACTACCTCCGTCCTACAAGTCTATTACTGGGACTCTTTAATGATTTAGCCGCGCAGGTATAATATTTGCCTCCCCGAGGAAAGATGAATTATAGATTGTGTTGTGTCTGTAGAAACAGAGGGGAATGCTGTAGTTTGTGCAACGCTGTAAGCTCTCATCGCTGAAGATCTGCTCAGCTCTCCAAACGTGGTTCACGTAGATGAGCACAGACACACACACACAGACCGTATTTTCCGGACTATAAGTCACACTTTATTTCATAGTTTGGCTGGTCCTGCGACTTATAGTCAGGTGCGACTTATATATCAAAATATATATAATTTAACATGTTAATTCATACTGACTGACATGAACCAACAAGTTCAACGGATTCAGTGATGTGGAATGAGATCAGGAGCTTGGTGAACTAGCTTACTAGCTTACGGTAGACACTCACACAGACACTTGCAGAGCCAAATATGCATTTAGTCATTTAGTAGAGGCTCTTATCCAGAGAGACTGACAGTAAGTACAGGGACATTCCCCCGAGACAAGTAGGGTAAAGTGCCTTGCCCAAGGACACAACGTCATTTTTCACGGCCTGAGTCGAACCGGCAACCCTCTGATTAATAGCCCGGTTCCCTAACCGCTCAACCATCTGACTACCACAAGACACACATGCATACACCCACAGACCGAAAAACACACATACCGTATATGCACACACAAGAATTGTGTTTTGTGTTTGAATTTTTGCACACACTGTGTGATAGAATAGTCAGGATGCCGTAGTAATACAAATTATTTATTAATACCGAAAATACTTATCTTTGTGACCAGGTCTGTCTGACACCTGGTCTTTCTTAGCAACAATCAATCAATATAAACGTCATTTACATTCCCCTGCACAATGATCTCCTGGATCAAAGCAGTCCTGAAACAATACAATCAGAGTTGAAACAACAGTCCTTCAGATCTACTCTCCCAAAGCCCCTTCCCTCCACGTAATAAAAAACACTCATGCAAGTCTCCCAAAGTCAGGAAGTCTTAAAACTCCAAGAAAATTACCATCCCAAATGGTCAACTGTCCCTTGTGAGGTCATCAATCTCAGAAATAGTTAATACAGAGTTAATACAGAAATCTGTCCTAACATAAACAATCCCCCAACAGTTTCTAACACTTTACAACCTCTTGACCTTAACTCAATTATTACCCTTTCCTGCTTATCCAATAAACATAGAAACTTACAAAGCAAACCATACTAAAAACCACATTCATTTTACATGCCTAAAATTCTATCACAGTTAGTGTGTGGATTTCCTGTCTCTGTGAATGACACTAAAGAGTCATGCACACATACCATCTGCCTTTGTGGCTGATTGTCACCACGGCTCCCAATCTCCCCCAGCCTGCTAAACAGGGACCCAAACATATTCAGAATGTTTGTCACATCGTTTTATACTGATTGAAATTCAGCCCCAAAACTCTAAAAGACATGAAGATGGATTAGGGCAGCTTGTGAATTATAGCGATATGAGCCAACATCATTCTTGTTTTCTCCTTTTTCTCCTCTCATCATGCTCTTCGCTCACGCTTGTCGTCTCTCTATATTTATCCACTCCCCTCTCTCATGTCCGTCCTCTATGTCTCCTCTTTGATTCCTCCTTCCCTAACCTATGTCCTCTCCTCCTTTTAACCCCCCCACCCCATCCCATTTTCCTGTCCATGTCAATGTGTCATGTTGAAGACATGATTTGTCTTTAGGAAGATTTGACTGAGTTTTAAATAGAACCTGATGCTTCTCAGTCACCATCCTCTCTTCTCTGTCTCTTCTTCGCTTTTCTCCTCTTTAGTCTCTCTCTCTCTCTATCTGTGTCTCTTTTTCTTACTTGCTCCCCTTTTTTCCATAGGCAAAGCAACATAAATTTAGGATGATGTTATGTTTGATTATGCAACCAGCTCCAATCTCAGTCAGTGAGCGCGCACGCGGACATTTTACACAGGTTCAAAAGACTCGCTACCCTCCTCCATCCAAGCCCCATCTCCATGCTCATCCCTCGCTCCGCCTCTCAAGGGGTCTCTCTTAATGCCACACAGACTATCATTTTACTTAATTCATCTTAATCTCTGTCTTTCTGTCTCTCTCATTCACTCTTTTCTTAGCTCACGATTGCCACCGCTCTCTTTCCATCAGAGCCGGGGGAGGGCGCAGGATTGGTGGTGGTGGTGGTGGTGGGGCACACAAAAGCGGCGCACGCGCTCAGACTAGCGTTTTCCACTTGTTGCGCCCGGACTGGCAACTCCCCCATAATTACAGCTATTGATGAGAAGCCGAAAGCACTTAGGCATAATTACTGTTCTCCGCCAGGCAACAGCTGTTGGCACGGCAATGCCAGAATTTCAGAACACATTTTGCGGAACCCCCGGTAAAAAAAGATGGCGAGGAAGACAGAGAGAAAGATAGAAAGAGAGAGGGAGAGAGAGGGAGAGAAAGAAGGAAGAGAGATGGAAAGTATGAATTACTTCCACCCCCACATGCAGTGTTGGTTGTGTCGCAAAAAATGACTTTGGAGCTGCTCTGCACCTCTTCCACCGTTAACATGTTGTTCTCTTTAAACTACAGGGAAAGAGGGCGGAAAAGAGGAAAAAGAGGCCTGGAGAGATGGAAGTTTCTAGTCTGAGAGAATCCAGCCTATGAAGGCTTGTTAAGAATAAGCTCAATGTGTGTGTTTATTTGTTTGTTGTGTGAGCATGTGTGTTTGTGTACACAAGTATGTCATCTTCCACAAATAAACACACACAAACACATGTACACCCACACAAACAAAAACACACCAGATGATACCACTATCCATGTGGTTTCAATCGAACATGACAGGGATAAATGGAAATCCATTAGCACCCAGACACACACACTAACCCACGCATACACACACAAACACACAAAGAGCACTTTACTCAATAACGGAATGCATTATCAATGGGCGGAAACAGATATGTCAAGGAACTAAGTGAGCAAGATTTGATCCCCAAGTAGCCATGATCCTCACTCTCATCACTCACCAAGCCCATTTATGTCCATAGCAACAGCCTTTAGAGACACCCGGACAGGACACACCATTCACTTCAAAGGAAGCCTTCCTTGAATAGTGTTGACTTCAAAGGAGACATGCTTTAAAATGCAATGATTTTAAATTGGACCTTTTCTAAAGTGTATTAGCTTCAAATGGCCCAATCCTTAAAAAGGAGGCGTCAAGTGAATAGCAGTGGATCCAGCTATCCAGTGTGGAAGTTGGCTGCAGACCCAAACATGTTGTCAAGCACACACACGCACACACACAAATCTGCCATAAAACATGCACATAGACTTCACAGCCCTTCTCTGACTTATCTGTCTACTTGTCCATCTACCATTGATGAAGACAGGTGAGTCAGAGAAAGTATCGTGTAGTAGAGACCTGCACAGTTACTCTACATTAAGTGTGTGTGGTGAGTGTATGTAAAAAAGAGAGACAGAAAACAACAAGTAGAAAGAGAAAGGTAGAGCGGGAGAGAGCCAGAGAGATAGAAAGAAAGAAAACAGAAGGTCCATAAAACAATATCCATTGGAAATTAGTAGCATATTGTGGCAGATGTTTGACAGGACGTCTTAAAACAATAGGGGTCAGCCTCCATCCCCAACCCATCTCTCTCTTTCTCTCTCTCTCTCTCTCTGTCTCTCCTCATGCCTATATGCAATTTTAAATCCTTCTCACTCAGGGCTGTAGGATTACAGGCCGATGCAGATGCCGAGCGACACTGCCTATGAAACATTGCTCATACATTATGCTAATGTCCCTAAGGGGTATATGTACAGGACACACACACGTATACACACACATACACACATGTGGTTATACAGTATCCACACATACAGAAGCACGTAAACAAACGCAAGAACTGTACACACACACACACTGTGACACACTCAGAGCACTGCTCCATTTAGAAGGTGGACTCCTCAGTCCCAGGCAGACAATCCCAGGGCCTCATGTCTCTTCGACTGCTGCAGATGGAATGTGACAGAGGCAGGGTCACTGTCAGCCTTAAAACACAGGCAGGAAAAAACGCTCGCAATTACTGTCAGTTTGTGGGGTGACTTAGACGCCAACCGCAGGGCCTCGTAGTTAGCTTCAGAAGCTGCCGTTTCATGCAGCATGAGTCTGTGTGTGTCGGTTTGTGTGTATGTGTGTGTGAGGGCATGCACTGTATGTGTGTATTTATACCGTAAGTGTGTGTGTGTCGGTGTGTGTTTGTGCGTGTGTTTCAGATGCTTAAGACTATTCCCCAGGACAGGCCCAGGGAATGGAACATCACTGCTGGGATTAAGAGGGACAGAGGAGATGATGTTTTAGTATACAGATTACACAGAGAGAAGGGTCAGTGTGTCGATGTTTTTGAGAGAAATGTGTGTGTAAGGTGTGTGTGTTCAAGAGTGTGTGTATCTGTGTTTGTGGTGTAAATGAAAATAAAGTGAGAGGTGAGGAGGTGGTTTCTGACTATTAGGCTGGGGTGTCTGGAGTATTGGCTTTTTATTTCCCCTGGTAGCAAAACATATTAGGACTACACCCCCTCCATTCTACACACACAAACACACAAACACACATAAAATACACACAGGTAAGCACCCACTTTGAAACACACGCACAACCACTCTCACACAGATGCCCATGCCCCACCAGGATTCACGCACTCTCCAATCCTACAGTGAACAGGGTTTGACATGTGAAGAACCACCTTTAATGGTGAAACCAATTCAAGGGAATCCACTTGAAATCCTTCTAGTGGATTCTTGAGGTTATCTGTGCTTGGGGCATCTCTCCAGTGAAAAAGAAAAACGAGAATCTGAGCAAATTTATGAGATTTCCGTGTCGTGAGCCCTGAATGGTAATAGCTTCACTTCGCTGCTTAAGCTGCTTTTTTTTATCCCGGATCCTCAAAGTCCACCCAAGCAGAAAAGATCGTCTGGAAAGCTGACAGGAAGACGGGAGCGAAGCCTTCGGAATTCTGTCGACTACAAGTATGTGTAGAATTTTCCTGGTCTGAAGTGCATGGTGAAATATGAGGTGAACATGAGTTGAAAGACTGTTTGTGTGGCTGTATCAGTCTTCAGGAGAGGTGGCCTCATGTTGAAGAGAAGTCTCACCTGGTTGATTTCTCTCTCTTTACATCACTTGTTCCAAACGCTGGAATTTATCTAACAGTCACCGGGGAAGAATAATATTATGGGATGGTTGAGCTGCGTTGAGATGGGTTTTATCTTAAGGTCAGGTTTTACATATCATATCTGGCCACGCACACATGCACACTCTCAATGGAAATGTGCACACACATGGTCAGTACATTTTTGGGGGGATGCAGTACGGGTGAACACTTGCCCATGCAAACACACACGCATGCTCGAGTCACACACACATACACACACACACAGCTCCCCATGGTGAAAGCACCTATCTCCCACCCACAGTGTCACCTAGGTTAAAGATGTAATGGCAGCTTGTCCCTTTGGGATTAATGGGCCATGAAGAGAAGATATAAAGACACACATCATTAACAGATGTGTGCACACACACCGACATACAGATTTTAGAGCATCGTTAGGGTATCCTACTGGTGTGTAGACTTTAGTCACAATGCCATTAGGTTATCTATTCCCTCCTCATCCCAAAACAAGGTTCAACACATCTATGTTAAGACACAGCCAGACACATGGAAACACAAGTTTGAGAAGCATAGAAAATGACTTGCAACTTGAATTAGACTTATAAACAATTGACCTCAAACTTGACTTGGAATTCAGACAAGAGACTTGTGAACAATGCAAGTTGTTACTGGGTGTAATATTCATAGTATGTGTGAATATACTGATTTATAATGGGATACCCTTTGGGCATCAAATTGCAATATGATTGGATGAGACCACCCATGTGGTAGATGTATTTGGGGAATTCAGTTGATCCAGTTACAGCTAGCTAATTATGAGCTATGTTTACAAAGATTGCGTTCTGCTGCTTTTTAATTATTTTAGACAATCCATGCAAAACAAGACACTGAGATAATAGTGTCCTCTATATTTCATTCCACTAAATACATTTTTGGTTTGATTTAGTTTGTAATGATTTTGTTCAGCATCCTGTCAGATAACAATGGAACAGATATTCAGCCTTGTCCCTATAACCACTAGCCTGGCCCTGCCCTCCTACGTACTTCCGCTCAATTTTCATTTTGCTTCTGTACTGCGTCTGGGCTTGAGGTATATTGGTCAGATGTCTCCGGTAAACTTTGTACCGGTCCAATCAGCGAACAGAGGGAGTGTCTGAGAACGATGACATTGATGTTGTGCGTTAGTTTGAGTTGTAGTTCTGTAATGGCGGCGGAGAAGATGCGAGCAAAGCCATTGGGTCCGTTGTGGCAACGCTGCCGAATATCCAGAAGTTAAAGCCGGAGCAAGAACAATCTTTGATCCCCACGGGGTTCGTTTGATTTTCCAGCTAGCTTCGTTAGTGGTAAAGGAGTTGGCTTTGGCGAACGCTAGCGATTGGTTATGGCAGATCCAGAGTGGCTCTGGGCAGACCCAATAGTTTTAAACTTTAACAGAGTACCCGCCTTCAAGGAAGTTAACGCTTAACACTCTGTACAAATGAAATGTACGAGAGTCTGGTTAGGACCAGGCTATATAACCACAGCACAAGCCCCTGAATCATTTGTGATGTACACTACATGGGCCAATAGTACGAGGACACCACTTAGTACACAAACATCTCTTGTTCTTGTTGAACCTCTAATTACAAAATCATGATTATTAATATGGAGTCGGTTCCCACTGTTTCTATAACTACCTTCACTTTTCTGGGAAGGTTATAGATGTTGGAACATAGATGCAGGATTTGCTTCCATTCAGCCACAAGAGTATTAGAGAGGCTGAGCACTAGTTGGGGAGTCAGGTGGCTGAGCGGTGAGGGAATCGGGCTAGTAATCCGAAGGTTGCAAGTTCGATTCCCGGTCATGCCAACTGACGCTGTGTCCTTGGGCAAGACACTTCACCCTACTTGCCTCGGGGGAATGTCCCTGTACTTACTGTAAGTCGCTCTGGATAAGAGCGTCTGCTAAATGACTAAATGTAAATGTAGTTGGATGATTAGACCTGGCTTGCAGAGGGTGCCAGAATTCATCCCAAATATGTTTGATGATGTTTAGGTCTGGGATCTGTGCAGGCCAGTCAAGTGTTTCCACACCACACTCAACTAAACATTTCTGGATGGACCTCGCTTTGTCCATGGGAGCGTTATCAAGCTGAAACAGGAATGCACACCAATGTGAGGGTTTGGGTTAGCCCTAGTTTTGATTCATTACTCTGCATCTGCAGTGTGACACTATTTCTAAAGAACGTAATTTAGCATGAAATGTACTTAACATAAATACATTTTTGTTTGTAAAAATAGTTTGTTCATGGCCAGGTAGATAACTGGAAGTAAACTTTCCCAGGGACTTTTGGTTACTAGGGCTTGTTTCTGTCACTACGGATTAGCACCATTTATCTATTAAGAGGGTCATCTATCCACAGGAAGAAAGGGTTGCCAAATCGTTCCAATGTTTTGTCACAAATATCTTTTAACTATAGGATGGCATCGCTTTTCCAGGAACGAGGGTGATGATGACCTTGTGTATTCTCATAGTGAAGGGCACCGCTTTGATCTGGCTTGGAATCAGCTTCATTGCACGTTCAACATCGACACTTACATAGAACTGCTTCACTGATGTGTTTGTTGCATTGAGGGCTCCCTTAACGCTCCTGTGTGTCGATTATATCACGGCCCTTTAGCCACCAACCTGTCTGCCTCTTCAATGTACCATCTACACTATCAGAACCCCCCTAGTTTAAAGGTGACATGACATGAAAACTTCACTTTAGGAGGTTTTTTAACATTAATATGAGTTCCCTTAGCCTGCCTTTGGTCCCCCAGTGGCTAGAATTTTCGATCGGTGTAAACCAAGCCCTGGGTGTTCTTCTCTGCCTTTCAGAAAATGAAAGCTCAATTGCTCTGTTTGAAAATCTCCTCTTTGTTACGTCACAAGGAGGAAGGTTACCTCCCCTCTCTCTGCTTTGCCCGCCCAGAGAATCTGGCCCGCCAATAAGAAACTGAGCTACGACCGTGCAAGTGTTTTTATCCTAGAGAGACATCATGGCTTGCAAACGAACGAAGCATTACATTTGCTCAGTTTGGATGTACAAATGAAAACAAAAATCTTTTTACAGTTCCTACATCCGAGCCTCTGAAGACCCAGTATCTTAATTTTATTTTCTCTGGTAATAAGCCTACACAACTTCTGTATTCTATATGGCCACATATAAAATGTATTGTAATTCCTACACCGTTCACCTGATTTGGATGTAAATACCCTGAAATTAAAGCTGAAAGTCTGCACTTAAAGCACATCTTGATTGTTTCATTTCAAATCCATTGTGGTGGTATACAGAGCCAAAATGATGAAAATTGTGTCAATGTCCAAATACTTATGGACCTAACTGTAGGTGTGGAGTGTTTTCAAGGCTGGATCCAGCACACCAGAGGGTTTTTACCCTGTTTTTCTTTGTTCTTTGTTGAGAGTAGTAAGTTGTGATGGTTACTGTAATATTTTCAAATCAAATCAAATGTACAGTATTTGTATAGCCCTTTTTACAAGCAATGTCACAGAGGGCTTCACATACACCAATAGAACTGCCCCTCAGCCAACCTCAACCCTCAAGGAAGACAGAGACAAACTCCCAGAAAAACTCACTAGGGGAAAAAAAAAAGAAGAAACCTTGGGATAAGCAATTCAGTGAAGGATCCCCTCCTCCAGAGACGGTTGGCAAAAGAGAGGTGCAGAACACAGGCTAAACATAGTCATACATCAGGAAAGTGTCAATGGGTTTTGAAACACCCAAATCCTGTGTTTCAAAATCCTAAATCCATTTTCTTTATTGCTACGTAAATGCATTTACTGTGTATACATAAACAAATGTGTCTTTACATGAAACTACATGGCCTGGATTCTGTGTTCAAATTTTTTTTGTGTTGTCAAATGCTTGCTCCATAGTTCTAACCCATTCTGAAACTGCAAAATACCACCAGGAAACGTTTGCGCCGGAACACGCCTACTTTTTTCGCTGAACCGCCCCCGGGAGCGCAAGGTCATTCCCTAATTTACCAACGTGCATCTGTGGAGGGAAAAGTCCGCTTTGCGTCGAGTGCAAACTAGGAATGATACTTGCGTCATTGACAAAGTCAATTGCGCTGGGTGCAAGATAGGGCCCTCAACCTCTCTAGTTTCTAAACCTTAAATGCACATTGCCCTGACCTTGTTGATCCTGGCTGTGGGGACTGTTCTGGAACTTGATCTGGCCCATGTGAAGGTCAAGTTCCTCACTGCTCCTTTCCTCTCCTTCCTTCTGTTGTGTGCTTTTCCCCACTGTTTACGCCTCTGTCGTTGGTCTCTCTCACTTCATTCACCACTCTTTTCCTGCCTCAACATTTCTTTTCCGTCTCTGAAGCTCTCTATCAAGGTATTTTTCCCTCTTTCTGGGTCAGCATTTTGACGCCCTCTGCACTGCCATTTACTTCCTGCTGCTGATGTGCCATGATTCCCTAAGTTTCTGTCAATGTTTCAATAGATCATGTTAAATCAAAGATTCTTAGAACATACACATATATCCTTTGAATCCTTCAATCCGTTTTTTTTAGGCTGGTTAGCCATACCAGTGTGCTTACACAGCTGTCATGTTGGTCAGTGTTTGAGTTGCAGTCTCTGGTACATTGAATTAAATGCAAAGGGTTTAAACACAAAGTTGTCATTTTTTTCTCTTCGTCCACCCATGTATGGACTGACTCAACCCACACTACCTGGGAAGGATAAGACAATAAGTTCAAATTCAGTTCCCGGCTGAATGCTGGCTGGCTGGATGCAGGCCGGATGCTGGCTGGCTGAATCTCATCAAAAATATTTTTGTTGTTTGAGCTGGACAATTATTCTTCTCCTGACTAGACTGGAAGAGAACAGTCTAGTCAGGAGTTGGAGATAAAGACCCAGCACATCTAAACCTCAAGAAATTAAATCTAATATATCTTTATTTTATAATAAACATTTTAAAAATGGTCTTTGGAGTATGAACTTGGACAGACCATCTTCAGACTCCCCCCTCTGTAGAGTGTACATTTACACAATTTCCTTGTTATCTCCCTATACAGTACATACAGAAGGAGCTGCAGGTCTGATGACATGGTGTGATACCTGGTAGATAGAGGTGGACCGAGCATCGCCTTGGCCGTTTATCAGGTGTCTGTCACAAGGAAGGGTCACAGGCCCTTATCTCATCAACTACTGTATGTAGGATCGCACACACATGTATACACGTGCACATACACACGTACATCCATCCATGGATATATGATCTTAATAGATGGATTTTTATTCCAGCCCCACATGCTGGCAAAGAATTTTGAGTGCTTGTTATAACATTGTCTGGGAAGTCAGTGCTGCATTAAAACAATTGGAGATGACCAGGCCCAAACGTAATACGCAGATTTTTTTTACATTTTCTGCAGTAATGATAATAGAGACGTAATATGAGTTGAGAAATGTATTTCCATTTTGCCTCAGACCAATGCGTTCTGCGGGTTTTCGCCGGAATTCTGCGCCCACGTATTACGTTTGGGCCTGCAGATGACTTGTCTCATGCTTTTATCTCCATACACACACACCTCATTTTTTTCTCCCTGTGGACCTGATGTGTATGTGTGTCAGCATGTGTGTCTGAGTGTATAATCTGTTTTAATAATACATAACAGATATAAAGCTAGTTATTGCATTATTAACACACTGGTGCAGGGGGACACCAATCACAATCCATCACGCCCTATGCTTTTCATTCTGATACACACACACATACAAGCACACACACACACAGCTCATCTCAGTCCCATCTCAGGTATTTGATCATGGGAACGCAGGTTTAGTAAATCATTCAAGAGAGAGAGGGGACCTTCCTCTTTTAGCCTCCTCCTCCTCTTCATGGTAGATGAGAGAGAAGAGGAGGACATGACTGTCTCGCCTGTAAATGGGAAAATACTGTATATCTTTGACAGTGTTTCCTTTGAAGGAGATTTTTTGTGTACCAAGAGGGATTGTTGTATTGTCAGATCTGACATCTGCACGCCATTCAAGAGGTTTGACTTTTTTCCTGCTGGAATTCTGCTTGGCTAATTTCTAATTGAGTGTGAGGTTTGCCAAATGCTGACGCAAGCTTCTAGACAACTCTTGTCTTTCATACAGTGAATTCTGAATGAACATTCTGGAAAAGGGTTCACATGCAAGCATAATCTCTCCTGTGGGATAAGGTTATTTCACCCCAGCAACCAGTCTTGCCAGAAGGAATGGAAAACATTTCCTATGAAACCTAGGGGGACCCAAAACAAGATCGCACACTTCCTGTGCCAGCCCTAGGCACTCGGGGGAAATCATTGCGGTAGATCTAAATCCTGTGTTTTCCCTCCATTAACGCGTCACCGAGTGCGGCGTGTGTGTGTTTAGGCACGTGTGTTCAACGTGTGACTTATCCGACTGTGTTTATCGTAGCTTATTACCAAGACAACGAAGAAGCCAAATCCTCTTACGCCAGCGAGCAGCATTTAGATTTACTCAAATGCTCCTGGGAGAAAGAAAACACACTCACACATATATACACACACGCTCTTGCACACACACATACACACGCACACACACAAGTACACTCATACAAAGAATTCTGTGTTATCCAAACACTCAAGGGAGAAGCTAGCTCATTATGCTAAGGGTGTATCGGCTGGATGTGGATGTAAGCTGGAGTCTGTCCTGTCAATCCACCAAGGAATTAATTTGTCTCTTCTATCTCTTGATCAACATGTGTGCCAAGCCTGAAGACCGCACCTCTCCTGAAGGGAGCCTGCCTTTCCACCTCAGAGCGGCAAAGCTGTCATGCTAACCTCATGACTACACAGGGCTGCCAACTCTCACACATTGGCCGTGAGACACACGCATTTCAACCAGTTCACACGCTCTCACGCCACACCTTGGGGGGGGGGGGGGGGGGGGGGGTTAGGTTTGTATGCAGCAAAATGTTGGTTGGCCCCACCGAATCTCACTCCAAGGTTTTTTTAAAGTTGGCAGCCCTGCTACATTTGAAAACACACAGTGCCATTTTAGACACAGTACACTTAGGCGGATGGTATTGAAAAAGATACACACACATGCACGTATATACTCTACTGTATACATTCTTAATGACGAATGTTCTTAATTCATGTAGTCAGTTATCACTTGAAGTGATGTATTATCAATATTGCAGATGTGTTTCCAGCAAAAACTCTTGGTGTGTACTCACTAACAATTGTACTGGCCACACAGACTAAACTATATACATATTTACAGTAATATATAAAGTACTTTATTGATAACTTAATCAAGTTGTTGGTACCGTAAGACTGTTGAAATCTATAACAGTGGGTCCCCCAGCAATCAGTCAGCGACCCTCTGGTGGGCCCCCCTCACAGTGTGAGTCACTCCCTGACACGTCTCCTTGCAGCTCTTTGATGGGGACGTGCATTAGACTGACACAGACGAGAGATCACCTCTGTTGACAATTGAGACACACCCGTTTGTTTTCTCCTGTCTCTCGTCTCATTTCAGATCAGTCAGCATCAAGAGGCAATCCAAAGCCCGTCTCTGGTGAAAAACCATGTTGGGATTGAGTCCATGGAGAATTTTGGTCTCTTTTCACTTCACATGAGTGAAGTGTTTTTGCTGCGTCAGATAGATGGCTTCTTAACTCATGTGTGTGTGTTCCCAGTATGTGTGTGTATGAGTTTGTGTGTGTGTGTGAGATGAGAGCATGCTGTTGGAAGCATTCTAACGCTCAACACTCTCACCTCCCTACTTACCTGTCTAACTGGCACCCTGGCTGTAATGAGGAGAGAGAGCCAGACTCAAACGATCCCTGTGGTGAAAGCCACACATCCACTGGGCTATTAACAACAAACTTTGAGTTTAGATGTAAATACAAAGGGATTACATTATAGCATAGAGTCATTTGTGATCAGTTCAACGCTCATAATGCATTATGAACATAATACCAAACCCAAGTGATGCATGATTGATGACATACATACAATACTAGAGAGAGAGAGAGAGAGAGAGAGAGAGAGAGAGAGAGAGAGAGAGAGAGAGAGAGAGCATGTTAACGTATAGGTGTGAAATCTCCTGCAAGGTTGCATTGATACTGAAAATATTTTATGCTTCCATTTGTGCCCAATGTAACCTGTCACTGTTTGGTTTGGCATTAGTTCTCTGTGTCAGTCACAGAAAGACACACAAACACTCAAACACTCACACAGGAAACATGCACACATACACACAGAAAACACAAAAACAACCTAATCCCAGATGCTGGTATTGCACAGATTCATTTCTATAGAAATGCTCCAGCAGGCAAAATTGCATGAATGCAATTCCAGAAAAAACCTTTTAACCATTGTGGGGATTAAACCTTACCGCTAAGCCCAGATCAAATATCTGATTGCTCAGCCATACTTCAAGGTGAAGCGTACTCTCTCACACATACACACACACACCATTGGTGGATTCAGGGCATAAGGATGAATTCATCTCACAGTCTTCTCACAGTGGACAGTGATGTGTTACATCAATACCCAGCTCTCCCACCGTTCATGTCCTCCTCTCTTCCATCCCTCCACTACGTCTGTATCACCTCTCCAATTACCCTCACCCAATCAACTGGTCTGTCAGGTCATAAACCCAATCCCCTTCAGATTAATTGGAGTGTAAGCAGATGTGAGCATTATGGGCGGGAAGAAGGAGATAGACAGGTGGGGAGGATTTAAGAAGATCAGAATGGGTTGTAATCACAGATCCAGGGCTTTAAAAATGTACACACACACATTGTTATGCACAGACATACCCTCTGACACACACACACACACTGTTAAATACACACACACACACACATCTAATAATACACACGCACTCATCCTCTTACACACACTCACACACACACACACACCCTAATACACACACAACCATTAGTACACACACACCTTACACACAGTGTGAGCTGGAACTGGTCCGTTCATCTCAATATCTTCACAATCAAGTAAATTTGGCTTGACACTCTCAGTCACTCTTTAAAAATGCATGACTGTGAATACAAGTCAGGATCAGGCTGGTCAACTCTCACATCGGGCTCTCACTCACACTATGACTTCGTTCTCATTGTATCTGGATTCTTTCTGTGACTGAAACATCATCAGTCTGTCCACAGGTACTGTATTATGTGTGCATGCCAAAAACACATTTTCCACTGTTCTGTAACTGTGCTGCTGTTACGCAAGTGAAAAATTAGTCAAAGGATGTTAAATGGACAGTTCACCACAAAATCAAAACTGCATCATTCCTCTGATCTGTAGTGCTGTTTATCCATCTGGTCTGTTTTGTTTTGGAGATGTGGGCCATAGAGATGTCTGTCTTCTCTTGAGTATTATGGAACTAGAAAGCGACAAACTAAATACAGCTCTTCTTTCTGAGACAGTTGGCAAGTGTAGTTGAATGGAAAGAAAATTGTTTCAACATGAAACTGGTCACAAGGTCTATCGACTATCTTGAGTAGTTCTTGAACCAGGTTAAGATTTCTAGGAAGATACATTGCTGTTGAATAATATGTATTATATTTTGGTGCTTTGAGCAGCACAGGCCAAGTGTAACAATCTCGCTAACTCACACCAAAACAATCTAGATGGATAGAAGGAGTCAGGTGGCTGAGCGGTTAGGGAGTCGGGCTAGTAATCAATCAGTTCGATTCCCGATTAAATGTAAATGGATAGCACTACAGGTAAGAGGAAAAATATATATGTTAGATTTTGGGGTGAACTGTACCTTTACTACAGTCACAATTTCACAATTGCTAAAACACTAAACCCCATTCTCTGAATCAAATGTTCAGTGAACTAAACCAATTTGTCAAATCAGACACTCTTTTGGCGAAACTCTAATCACATTCTCATTCACTAAACACATTTTGCACTGTGATGCACTTGGGCTGCAAAATGGTAAACACAAGCGGCAAACTGTAAACACAACTAGAGAGGATACAATTTCTGGGGAAATTGTAGGGTGTGCTTGCTTGCGTCGGTTGCACAGGGGTCTGTATATTTTATATAAAAATGCATCGGGCCTACTTATTATTTATAAAGATTACATAGATTTAAAAGCATCTTTTTTTTGCTGCTCATTTACAACTCAAAATACGAGTGAAGTGTCGAATGAAATATGATGTCTTCTCATTTCCCCTGCAAGAGGCAGCTGACAGGCTGAATCAAAACGAATACATTTGGCAGACCGGTGTAAAAATTGACCTAATCTCTATGATTTAAACGTCATTTTAAGTTTTTCCCTTCTCATGATATTTTCAGGCATTTAGCCTACTCATATTGCATTCATTCATGAATAAACAACCCCTTTGAAGATTATTCTATGACGTTACCCAGCAGTAGAAGATGGAATCGCGATTCAAACGGTACCATCTGCTAACTGAAAATATGCCCCCCAAAACGTAAATAAGCTTGACATTTATTTAGTGGAAAATTGCTCATTCCTAAAAAGCTCACTGGTAGCGATCATTGTCAGTAACAACGCAAAATGCGATATAGCCCTGTGTGGAGAAGCTGCCCCGGTAAATTGTACTACTATGGTACAGTACTAGACTACTGCTGTGTTCGTCTTGGTAGCGATTGCGTTGGTTGAATTGGATTTAACGTTCCGTTGTACGGTTTAGGCTGAAATTAATTATTTTCATGAACAGATTGACAACATTTAGGCTGTGGCAATGAAGTTCAGGTTAGTAGTTAGATAGACTTTTGATTTAAGTAAGGGGAGTGCCGAACATTTTCTGTCGCCGTTTGACTTCCTAAACAGCTGTGTACAGTACTGTAGCTAGATGTTTTTGTAGTGTGTCTCGCATAAGCTACAGCGTTGCAGTGAGCTACACTGGTTTGAAACCACAGGTAATGGTAATTTCACCAACCAATCGTTTTCTAATGTCAGAATAAATCCTACAACGAAAATGTATATGTGAGGAATGTTTATTTTAACGATTGAAAACAGATAATGCTACATCATAGACCACTGTAGTATGTGTTGCCCGGGCAACACAGGCTAATGTCATGATGCTAATACTTCAGTGAAATAGTAGACTACTGTTTCCGAAAGTAGATGTACTTCCTTAATAATATCAGCTTATATTGTACATTACACATCACAATTGTGTGTCATATCACAAAGTAAAATGAGTAAATAGTTATCACCCTGGCCTCTTTTCTTGTGGCGTTTCTGCAGCTGCCTTGCAGTAAAGCTATAGTTAGCCTAGCTATCCCCCAAGTTAACAGATGCTAAACGAATGTTCTGGCAAAGGTAGTCACGCGTGTTTTCGTGACGTTGGTAACGTCAGTGACTGTGGCTAGCAAATTAGCCACCGTTAGCTTCACTTTTCGCCACAAAAACTTAACTGAACAGCTGAGGAGTTTTTGTTAGCTACTCATAGTGTCTCGGGTAGGCTACAGCGTTGCAGTGAGCTACACTGGTTTGAAACCACAGGTAATGGTAATTTCACCAACAAATCGTTTACTAATGTCAGAATAAATCATATAACGAAAATGTATATGTGAGGAATGTTTATTTTAACGATTGAAAACAGATACATCATAGACCACTGTAGTATGTGTTGCCCGGGCAACACAGGCTAATGTCATGATGCTAATACTTCAGTGAAATAGTAGACTACTGTTTCCGAAAGTAGATGTACTTCCTTAATAATATCAGCTTATATTGTACATTACACATCACAATTGTGTGTCATATCACAAAGTAAAATGAGTAAATAGTTATCACCCTGGCCTCTTTTCTTGTGGTGTTTCTGCAGCTGCCTTGCCGTAAAGCTATAGTTAGCCTAGCTATCCCCCAAGTTAACAGATGCGAAACGAATGTTCTGCCAAAGGTAGTCACGCGTGTTTTCGTGACATTAGTGCAGACCGGTGTAAAAATTGACCTAATCTCTATGATTTAAACGTCATTTTAAGTTTTCCCTTCTCATGATATTTTCAGGCATTTAGCCTACTCATATTGCATTCATTCATGAATAAACAACCCCTTTGAAGATTATTCTATGACGTTACCCGGCAGTAGAAGATGGAATCGCGATTCAAACGGTACCATCTGCTAACTGAAAATATGCCCCCCAAAACGTAAATAAACTTGACATTTATTTAGTGGAAAATTGCTCATTCATAAAAAGCTCACTGGTAGCGATCATTGTCAGTAACAACGCAAAATGCGATATAGCCCTGTGTGGAGAAGCTGCCCCGGTAAATTGTACTACTATGGTACAGTACTAGACTACTGCTGTGTTCGTCTTGGTAGCGATTGCGTTGGTTGTATTGGATTTAACGTTCCGTTGTACGGTTTAGGCTGAAATTAATTATTTTCATGAACAGATTGACAACGTTTAGGCTGTGGCAATGAAATTCAGGTTAGTAGTTAGATAGACTTTTGATTTAAGTAAGGGGAGTGCCGAACATTTTCTGTCGCCGTTTGACTTCCTAAACAGCTGTGTACAGTACCGTAGCTAGATGTTTTTGTAGTGTGTCTCGCGTAAGCTACAGCGTTGCAGTGAGCTACACTGGTTTGAAACCACAGGTAATGGTAATTTCACCAACCAATCGTTTTCTAATGTCAGAATAAATCCTACAACGAAAATGTATATGTGAGGAATGTTTATTTTAACGATTGAAAACAGATAACGCTACATCATAGACCACTGTAGTATGTGTTGCCCGGGCAACACAGGCTAATGTCATGATGCTAATACTTCAGTGAAATAGTAGACTACTGTTTCCGAAAGTAGATGTACTTCCTTAGTAATATCAGCTTATATTGTACATTACACATCACAATTGTGTGTCATATCACAAAGTAAAATGAGTAAATAGTTATCACCCTGGCCTCTTTTCTTGTGGCGTTTCTGCAGCTGCCTTGCAGTAAAGCTATAGTTAGCCTAGCTATCCCCCAAGTTAACAGATGCGAAACGAATGTTCTGCCAAAGGTAGTCACGCGTGTTTTCGTGACATTAGTGCAGACCGGTGTAAAAATTGACCTAATCTCTATGATTTAAACGTCATTTTAAGTTTTTCCCTTCTCATGATATTTTCAGGCATTTAGCCTACTCATATTGCATTCATTCATGAATAAACAACCCCTTTGAAGATTATTCTATGACGTTACCCAGCAGTAGAAGATGGAATCGCGATTCAAACGGTACCATCTGCTAACTGAAAATATGCCCCCCAAAACGTAAATAAGCTTGACATTTATTTAGTGGAAAATTGCTCATTCATAAAAAGCTCACTGGTAGCGATCATTGTCAGTAACAACGCAAAATGCGATATAGCCCTGTGTGGAGAAGCTGCCCCGGTAAATTGTACTACTATGGTACAGTACTAGACTACTGCTGTGTTCGTCTTGGTAGCGATTGCGTTGGTTGAATTGGATTTAACGTTCCGTTGTACGGTTTAGGCTGAAATTAATTATTTTCATGAACAGATTGACAACATTTAGGCTGTGGCAATGAAGTTCAGGTTAGTAGTTAGATAGACTTTTGATTTAAGTAAGGGGAGTGCCGAACATTTTCTGTCGCCGTTTGACTTCCTAAACAGCTGTGTACAGTACTGTAGCTAGATGTTTTTGTAGTGTGTCTCGCATAAGCTACAGCGTTGCAGTGAGCTACACTGGTTTGAAACCACAGGTAATGGTAATTTCACCAACCAATCGTTTTCTAATGTCAGAATAAATCCTACAACGAAAATGTATATGTGAGGAATGTTTATTTTAACGATTGAAAACAGATAATGCTACATCATAGACCACTGTAGTATGTGTTGCCCGGGCAACACAGGCTAATGTCATGATGCTAATACTTCAGTGAAATAGTAGACTACTGTTTCCGAAAGTAGATGTACTTCCTTAATAATATCAGCTTATATTGTACATTACACATCACAATTGTGTGTCATATCACAAAGTAAAATGAGTAAATAGTTATCACCCTGGCCTCTTTTCTTGTGGCGTTTCTGCAGCTGCCTTGCAGTAAAGCTATAGTTAGCCTAGCTATCCCCCAAGTTAACAGATGCTAAACGAATGTTCTGGCAAAGGTAGTCACGCGTGTTTTCGTGACGTTGGTAACGTCAGTGACTGTGGCTAGCAAATTAGCCACCGTTAGCTTCACTTTTCGCCACAAAAACTTAACTGAAGCTTAAACCATGCAACGGAACGTAAATTCCAATAGAAGCAACTCAATCGCTACCAAGACGAAACTTTTGACACCTACGTTGTCTATGTAGGCCAAATATTTACTGAGTTTTAGGGGGGCAAAAAAAATAATAAAAAAAAATAATAATATATATGTGAGAGAACAAAGGTTGTGCTCTCGCCGAAGGCTTGAGCACACCCAACTACAACACAGTTTTCATCTGTAAAACACACTGGGCCCTATCTTGCACCCAGCGCAATTGACTTTGTCAACGAGGCAAGTATCATTCCTAGTTTGCACTCGACGCAAAGCGGACTTTTCCCTCCACAGACGCATGTCGGTAAATTAGGGAATGACCTTGCGCTCCCAGGGGCGGTTCAACGATAAAAGGAGGCGTGTTCCGGCGCAAACGTTTCCGCGGTTGCTATTTTGCCGGCGGGATAAATGACTTTGCGTCTGGCGCAAATCTAAATTGGGTAGGTCCGAAGTAGCTACATTACCAAAGGGTGTGGTTTGGGCGTAACGTGCAATAAACCAATCAGAGCGTCATCTCACATTCCCTTTAAGTGCTGCGCTTGTTCCATGGTGGATTGCTATTATAACGGCGGATTTGCCAGGCGCACGCCAGGAGCGGTTCACAGCCGAGGAGACCGACATTCTAGTCAGGGCCGTAACAGATAGTGAAGTGACATTGTATGGGAAAGGCAGAGCAGTTTTCTCATTGCACTAAATTGCCCGCTCATGCTGCTCATTCAAATTCTTATTTTTATATATTTGTAATTGTTATATTTTTTACTTGTTTAGTTCTTAGAATTAGTTTAACAATTTGACTTTGTTACTTAAATTTTTTTGGGATTGCTTAAGCACGATTTTCAAAACAGGGCCCGTGTTTTCAAAACACTACACACAATTAGCACAACCACACACACAATTAGCAAAACACTACAGATCCTTTGCATAATTAAACACTCTTGTAAAAACTATACACTTTTGTTTAAAAACCACACTTTGTTACCATATGAAACACACACGTTTCACATTACTATACTGTTTGCACGAGTTACACTCTTCTGTGATAAACCTAAAACACTTTTAGCACTTCTACTTCCCTATGATTAGAGTAGGCTACCATCAACAAAGTACAAATATAATGTAAATTCACCAAACACTACACAAGACCAATGTTGCAGACTGAAGAAACTCATTTATTTCTCAACACGCCCAAAATGTTGACATGGAGATTCATAATACTGTAACAAAATGTCACTTTACGTATTGTACTGTAAGTTTACTGTAAAAAACAAACACAACAAAACTAGACATTGTCTCTTCGCCTAGCTGGATCTGGCCAGAGAATTTCATCAACATCGCAGGCAATGTTGTCATTAGCAAGACACCTTGGAAAGAAAACATCTTGAATGACGAATCCATCCTTGCATTGCTGCTACCTCCATCTGGTCACAGGCCTCCTCCATGGCTTGGATGAGTGGTACCTCAGCCTGGAGACGGAGATCATATACCTTCCACCGCCATGCCGAGAAAAACTCTTCTATAGGGTTGAGGAATGGAGAGTATGGTGGAAGATATAGAACGGTGAAATGTGGATGTTGCTGAAACCAGTTCTGAACCAGAGCAGAGCGGTGGAAAGACACATTGTCCCAGACAACAATGTATTGCATATGATCGATTTGATTTGCTGCGGTTATGTTGTGCAATTGGTCCAAGAATGTAAGTATGAGTGCTGTGTTGTAAGGGCCCATATTGGCATGGCGGTGGAGGACCCCATTCTGTGTAATGGCTGCACAGAGTGTTATATTACCCCCACGTTGCCCTGGGACATTGACTATAGCCCTGTGGCCAATGATGTTTCTTCCCCTCCTTCGTGCTCTCGTCAGGTTGAACCCAGCCTCATCTACGTAAATGAACTCATGCTGGATCTCCTCTCCATCCATTCGTAAAACTCTCAGAAGAACAGCGTCAGGCAAAATTGTGTAGTTCAGTGTAGATGTAGTATACATATTACAGTACAGTAAAAGAGTATGAGACAGTATGGAAGATCACACTGCTAAAGTGAATACATACCGCTGCATAATCATGCCGCAGTCGTTTCATAAATTTGCTTCATTTGAATATGTTTTTTTTTTTAGGATGTGTGCCAGTGTTGATGTTGAGACTTGATGGATATCGTTGAAACTGGCGTGGTCATTGACAATGTTAGTTCGGAGCTGATTGAGTGTTATAGCATTGTTGGCCAAAACCATGATTACTATCTCCCTCTCTTGCTGTTCTGTGAACATAGGAGGCCTTCCCCCTTGTTGTTCCTGACCCTCAATCCTATGTAGAAAAAAAAAAACTGTATACAATAGTACAGTAATTTCACAGGAAAAGGTAACAGAAGTGCTGATAGTGCATAGAATACAGTACTGTAAGCAGTTACTGAAACCGTGCAGATATGTTTGATATGATATTTTTACAATACCTATTTTCCAGTCGAAATGTTCTTATCACACTTGCCACTGTGTATCGGCTTAGATTTGGCTGTACTCGCAGTCCAGCCTCCCTCAGCGTCAGGCCATGGTTGACAACGTGGTCAACCAGTGTTGCGCGGATCTCATTTGTCAGATTCGGTCCTCTTTGAGCACCTTCTTGTCTTCCTCTACCTCTACCTCCAGCATAGCCTCCATCTCTTCCTCTTCCTCTGTTGATTCCTCTTCCTCCCCTTCTTCTTCCTCCTTGTCCTCCTCCTCGTTCTCCTCCCTGTCTTACTCTTTCTCTGACTCTTTCCATTGTGCTTGAAAACCGATGAACTCACCTGCTGCTTTTTATAGTGCTTACACACCTGATTGGTGTGTCTACAATTAAGCAAACAAGTGTTTGCACACCTGATGACTGTGTTGAACCAATTGGTTGGAAGGTGCGGTAATTTGACAGTCAGTGCTTTGGTATAGCAAGGAAGTGACTTCATGATAGATTTTTGTGTGTAATGTATGTTAAGTGTGTTTAGTGTTTTGCAAATCACTGTGTGTAGAGTTTTGCAACAAGTGTGAGGTTGACAATGTGCTTATAGTTGTGCAAATATGGGCTGATGTTTTGCTTCTTGAGTGTAAGGTTTTGCTCATAGTGTAGTACTTTTAATTTTAGTGTGTAAGCTATCAAAAAAAACTGTAATTTAAGACCCGTATATGTTTGCGCCTTCCTCCCACAGTAAATTCCGTGTTTGTGTAACATAGGCTACATGGCGAATAAACCAAATTCTGATTCTGATGGAGATGGGAGAAGAAACCCACCCAAATGAGCTTCGGTTAAACAGGCGTAGGAGGAAATTGCCACAATTGTTACAAATCAAGTTGAAATACATAGAGATTTCTCATTAAAATATGTTTAATCATTGATATGAAAGCCATGTAACACAGCCATACAATAAATCAAAACACGTAGCTTCGCAGGAAGAATACCCTGGCCTCGCCAGCAGTGCGCACAGCATCTGAATAAAGCGCCATTGACTTTAGGGGCCCTATCTTGCACCCAGCGCAATTGACTTTGTCAACGACGCAATTGACTTTAGACTACGTCTTTCCTGGTCAGTGGCGGAATTGTTTTTCTGAAACTGCAAAATACCACCAGGGAACACGCCTCCTTTTTTCGCTGAACCGTCCCCGGGAGCGCAAAGTCATTCCCTAATTTACTGACGTGCGTCTGTGGAGGGAAAAGTCTGCTTTGCGTCGAGTGCAAACTAGGAATGATACTTGCGTCGTTGACAAAGTCAATTGCGCTGTGCGTTTTGATACTTGCGTTTCAGATAGTTAAAATAGGTCCCTATGTCAGCTTTCACCGTGGTGTCCGTATACAACAATAGTTCAACATCAACCAGCATTTTTTCTGTAAATGTTTGCCTTCCACCATACAGCCCTTTTCTCAACCCAATTGAAGAGTTGTTCTCTGTCTGGCTTTGAAGGGTCTATGATCGAAACCCATATACCAAGGTAAATCTCCTACAGGCAATGGAATTGGCCTGTGGTGACATAGGTGTGGAGTGTTTTCAAGGCTGGATCCAGCACACCAGAGGGTTTTTACCCTGTTTTTCTTTGTTCTTTGTTGAGAGTAGTAAGTTGTGATGGTTACTGTAATATTTTCAAATCAAATCAAATGTACAGTATTTGTATAGCCCTTTTTACAAGCAATGTCACAGAGGGCTTCACATACACCAATAGAACTGCCCCTCAGCCAACCTCAACCCTCAAGGAAGACAGAGAAAAACTCCCAGAAAAACTTACTAGGGGAAAAAAAATGAAGAAACCTTGGGATGAGCAATTCAGTGAAGGATCCCCTCCTCCAGAAACGGTTGGCAAAAGAGAGGTGCAGAACACAGGCTAAACATAGTCATACATCAGGAAAGTGTCAATGGATGTTGAAACACCCAAATCCTGTGTTTCAAAATCCTAAATCCATTTTCTTTATTGCTACGTAAATGCATTTACTGTGTATACATAAACAAATGTGTCTTTACATGAAACTACATGGCCTGGATTCTGTGTTCTAAATTGTTTTGTGTTGTCAAATGCTTGCTCCATAGTGTGTATATATTGATTTGCTGTGTTTATGATCTGAAAGCATTGTTTGATTTTAAGCTCATGTCAAATGGTTTAGGGGCAAGTGTTTGATTTTGCATGAGGAGTCAGAGGTTTTGGAAATTGAGTTTGAATATTTGGATTTGTGTTTACAGTTTTGAGAAAATGGTTGACTGTTTCAAAAATGTGTTTTGGCAATCGTGAAAAACTGTAATATGCCTGCATGTGTGTGTATGTGTGTGTGCATGTGTGTGTTTCTGACAGGTATTTCCCATCTCTAAACAGTTATGTTGTTTTCAAATATACAGGAAGTAGCTACAGGAAGCAACCAGAGGGTGATGGTCTTTCCTGCTGAGCATCATGGGACATTGTTCCTCCAGTATGGCACCACAAAGAGTAAACACACACAGGCAACGCAAATACATACATGTGGGTGTAAAAAGATGGCTGACTGGCAGGGAGCTGGGTTACCCATTAAGAGAAAAAAAAGGTGTCCGTTGGCTATGAGCTGGGGAAAATGTTTCCGTGCGCGTGTGTTCCCCAAAGTCCCTTAGTGGCCTCGGTTTGACCAGTTACATTTTTGGGAACCGGTCTAGTGTAGATTATCTACACCGGCATCCAGGTGATCCACAACATTGGAGAAAGTGATGGATCTCTTCTGGTTGCTGCACAATCTTTCCTCTCCCCAACATATCTATTCCAGCACTCGACACAAACACACACCACCAAGTTGCCCACACGCCAGCATATACATGTGAGTTCACGCAAGTTAAGGTATAGCACTTGCACATCTAGAGATGGATGCCCATTCCAGCGCCAAGGCCTGAACCAATTCTTAATTTTATGCCCCTTCTGGTAGAACTCAGACTGGCTAAAGTCCTCCACTGCTGTGGGCTCTGCCACTCTGACGCTTCACAAATATTCATTTGAATTGTGTGCATGTGTGTGTTTTGCATGCAGGCGAATGTGTGTGTGTGTGTTTTGTGTGCAGGTGTGTGTTTAAGAATGGTTTACAGGCAGCTTTGTCATTAGCACTCCAAAGCTCTATGCTGATGAACATAAAAAATTGTCAGTTTCTCACCAGAAGTGGTAAAACATTTTTTTAAAGGTAGGAGCCCAGAGTAAATTCAAGAGAGGATGTGTTTTTGGGGGGAGGGCTCACTATTTGCTCACAGCCCAAATAGTGGACAGTCAGCGTGTAAATTTTTGGGATTATCAAACTGTTATAACCCGTTGAAATCAAAGCGCTGTGGAGGGAATGAGGTTTTTGAAGTTGTGGAGACATAGAATCAATGATCAGGATATCATACTGTCGCTTACCTTTCACAACTTTCTACCCCCCCCCCCCCCCCCCCCCACCACCACCTCTCTCCCTGTAGAACCCTCCACCCACCTCTCCCTCTGTAGACCTGACCTCTGTCTAGACAGGAATGATTAAAACAAATATATCGGAAACATCCAAGATTCCTGATGCTTTCATTTAAAGCAAGGACCAACTGTCCTGTTTAAATAAAAGGGTTAAGCAATTTGTCAAAACAAAATCATACATTTCACACGAGAACAGGATTGCACAGCACGCCCGTGGATGCCTCTGAGCAGAAGAAAAAATAGGTCTGTCGTGATAGACTATTGGAGAGGTCGTTTGGGAGGTTATCACAGTCCTCCTCCAGGTTATTCGTCTTATGAGACAGGATTTGTCAAACATGTGACACGAGGCCTGACAAAGATAAAGTTGTCCATGTATTAAAGGTTGATGCCATTCTAATTCACAGGTCTGGTGTGGAAAGAAAGCCTTGAAGACGATAAAACAAAGTTGTTTCTGACCTTGATACCAGTAAGTAGGGCGAGTTCGGTTAGAGATTCTGAAAAAGTAATTTTCTGAGGCTTAAGATGTTTAAAACTACATAACTTATGCTTTGGAACAGATAAAAGTTGGTTCCATGTCCTGCTCTTTTCATAACCAAAGTAAAACAGTCTACAACATTGTATGTATTTTTTTACAATAAAGTATACATTTTATGCTGTGCTTAAGCCTGCCATATAAATTATATTAAACAAAGAGAAAAAACATGGATGCCAGGATGATAATTAAACTAACAAGGGTAAATCCACCACCTGGAATTGGAATTCTATTGACCATTTCATTCTGAAACTCACAGAAGTCTCCGAGTCCTCTCAGTGTTCCCGAGTCCAGTCTGCCGGAGACACTGACAGTCCTTGCCTCCCCGTCCAGCCTCCAAGCCCTGATTTGCTAATTTGATCACACAACAGACATTTTCCATACATTAAAAACCATGATCTTATTTGAAAGCCGAAGGATATGAATGTGACATATAATAGAACCATTTGTAATTAAGTTGATGCAAAGAAATACTATACACTGTATGTATACATATTATAAAAAACAATACTTTAATGTATAACATGTACTAATGGTGTTTATTTAGTGTAGTATCTAAACTGGTGAGCCAGACAACCAGAGACAAGTTCACCTCCAGGGCACATCATACCTTTTGACTATGGGTTACCATAACAATCAATGAGTGAGCATTGTACTTCTCTAGTCTTCCTTTTAAATCAATGAGAGGAGGAAAAGGAGGAGGAGGAGATCATAACGAAATGCAAGGCCATAGCCATGGAGTCAACATTGGGGGCGACAAATTTCATTTTTTATGAAAATTTCGGACAGCGTGCGTGGTTGCCTTTCGTAACGTAGGACATATATATATGTATTTTTATCTTATTATATCAATATATTGGAGGGGACCTTTTTGACCAGATTTGAAATATATATTATGATTACGGCCTTGCCGAAATGGGCAGAAAGAGGATGGGAAATTTATAGATCTCAGTGATGAAGGTGGACTCAGTGAAGAAAGACCAATTAAGGGGATGAGGAGCCTGGGAAATCAGTTTAATCCAGGCTCATTTGTGTCTGTGTGTGTGGTGTGTGTTAGTGAGGTATGTGTTAGCGTGTACGTCTGTGTGATCTAATCTATGCTAATTCCAAATGTGATTTAACGCTCCATGGACAACAGCAGATTGTTGCGATCTCTATTATAGGCACTCAGGTGAGGGGGGGGGGGGGGGGGGGGTGCAAGGACAAGCAGGTCAGGAGCTAGAGCAGGGGCTGTTAGAGGATTGAGGGGTGGGTTTTAGGAAGAAAGGTGGGGATTGGACTGGTCATGCTGTTTTTCATTTAAATCAGGCCAACCTCCAACACTCTTCTTCTCCTTCCTCGTTCCTCATGACTCAGACATTTCCACGTGTCTGGTGACAATCACTCACCTGAGTGTCTCTGCAGCAGCCTCCACATTGAATAGCCTGGGATTACAAACGGGGACTCTCATTGTCAATGCATTTTTCTTCTTTGTCGTCCATCTACCTCAAGTCAAAAACACAGTGATTTCAGGCAGCATCATTTATCCAGGATAACAACCACGTTCCAGACAGGTGGCTATTAGACTTGATTAATTATGGATTTGGTTTGTCATACCGACTGTCTCCCGTGGAAAATAAATGATGGTTGTGTGAATGAGATTCTGGATGCATTTCTCTGAGTACATGAGGTTTGAGGCGTAGAAAGTCCAGGTGTTTGTGTGTGTGTGTATGTGTGTTCATCTGTATTTGATTGTGTGTGTGACTAAAGTCTTGTCAGTAATTAGACAGTAACTCCACTCCTCTCAAGGGGCCAGCTTGATTTTGTGTGATAAAGACAAATGAGCTGACAGAACAAACCAAGTCTCAAACCACCAGACAATATGATTTCTCTGGCATGTACACACACACACACATTAGACATGCACTCGAGCATACATGTTTCACACGCACACACGTGCACACTTGAGAAAACGTTTAACTGACAGACACATGCACACTTGAGAATACATGTTTCACACACACACAAACAATCAAATCATCAGCTAGTCATGTGACAGCCTAAACAATGAAGAATGGAGGGGGGCACCTCTGAGTAACAAATACCTCTCATGAAACTTTCAATAGACACACACACATACCTACCTCTTGATCCCCACACATTCACCTTCACCCCTCCATCTCTCCTGCTGTCTGAGGTCTAAAGCTCACAGGAGAAGGAAGGGGGGAAGGGAGGGAGAAAAGGAGCTCCCTGTTTCAGCCAGGTCCAGAGAGAGGCTGAGTAGCCGGCTTCTCTCTCCCTGCTCTCTCCTCTTTTCTCGTCTGGTGATTTACAGTGTTTAAACACCCTGAGAAAACAACCAAGCTAAACCAAGGAGAAGGACACTCTATTTTTTACTCCCACTCTAATTCACCCAGCAAATTACTCTGTTGTAATTAACCGTCATAAAAACCAAGGACGCTATCATTGCAATACACTGATTACACATTAAAGCTTACATGTTTTTAGTTTTTTTTTTATATTACAGGCGAAATATTTGAGAATCAAACATCACTTCCACCGTTCAGCAAAAGGAGTGATCTGTCTGCTAAATTGATCTCATCAAGCAAAGAAAATTGCTGTAGTTAAAGGATTCACACACATACACACACCATCAGTGGACGTGCAGTGATTGCTCTCGGTCAACCCTGACCTCCGTGGTAATATTTTGCCCTTCCGACACCCACTCTCTTGCCATGGAAACGTCAATCACAGAGTTGCCGTGGCAAGAAGGTTACCAGCTGTCTGTCAGTCATATACCTTCTGCCCACAGCACTCTGTTCCCTTACCTCTCACTCTCTCTGTCTCTCTCTCTGTCTCTCACGCTTCATCTCTCTGTCCCTGTCTCTCTCACAAACTGTCTTTCTCACACTTTCACATCCAAACTCACTCTCACTCTCTCTCACACACACACACTCTCTCTCTCCTTTTTCTCTCCGCATCTGTTCAGTGTCAGTGTATGACAATTAGCATTAGAATGTCCACCTACACTTAACCTTTGAGCCATACAAACACATACGCAAACACACAGACACACACATTACACTTTGTTCTCAATTGCTAAAACACAATTTCTGAAACCTTGCTCCATTTTCTGAAAACATTAAACACAAAACTTCATCTTCAAGCACTATTTACAAAACCTCTGACTGCTAAGGCAAAATTAAACTTTTCCCCTCAAAACTGTTTTACCTGTTCTCAAAATCAAACACTGCTCTTAAATCATAAACAAAGTGATCAAAATGATATACATTATCAAGCAGTCAGTAAACAATACACCAAAAAATAGAAAACACATTGTTAAAAACATATAGTTCTCATTTTTTATCTCAAAACTAATTTCATATTTATCTGTCATTGTCTTTTGATGAACGAAAACATGTTCTATAATAGTAGCTCAAAATTAACCAGAAATTACTAATCTGCTTTGCTCTTTGCATTTTTTTTGTCCTTCCTCCTCCTTGTACCCCTATTTTTACAGTGAGAATGAGTTTAGAGTTTTGCTGAAAAATCTAAGTGAGATCTGCATATTGAGTTTTACCATGTGAAATGGTTTAAGGTTGACAACAGACTGCGCAATTAGCTAAATGAGTTCAGGCAACTGAGAACTTTATTCAGCCAATGGGTTTTCGTGTTTTAACAATTGAGAAAAACTGTATTATCAGAGGCAAGAGAGCCCATTCACAGTGTTCTCACATACTACAATAAATCTCTGGACTAATATTTGTAATGTCTGGTCTCACTCTGTCCTTCTCTCTGTCTCTCTCTCTCTTTCTGTCTCACTTTCTGTCTCGCTCTATCAATGTTGTAGATGAGTATAATAGGATTGTTATTGTTATTTGTTCCTGTGGAATAATGTACCCTCACATTTAATGCTAACAATGCTCGGTTCTTTGGAGAGCTCAAGTGCAGATAGCCTAGAGCAGCAAAACACTCACCATTAACCTCTAAAACTGCAAGGTAAGCTGAATTAAGCTTGAGCTCTAATTAAAAAGTGGTTGGACATCAAAACACATACACACACACTCGTGCGTGCGGCATGCGTACACACTGGGTACACATCTACGCTCGTACAATCATGCACACACAAGTACACACAAATTATTTCAACTGAGTCAGATGTTGTGGCTATTTAGGTATTGGGTCATCTCATTAGGGGCTGTGGAGGCGGTATAATGAACCATGTCATCAGATTAACAGGTCTGGTTCCTAGAGGTGAAGTCTTGGCTTCAGCTCAGCGCTCTCACAGGGTTGGGGTAATGCAGGAAGCCAGTGTCTGTTCACATCAAGTCAATTCTAACATGTCTCAGTCTAGTGAAAGCACCAACACATGACAGGGAAGCCATCACAAGGAACGTCACTCACAACTAAGTTCAAACCCCGAATCCAGACTTCCATATTGGAGAAGCGACAAGGAAAATGTACGTCAGAGTTGTAGAGGACTATGAGAGGCCGTATAGGCCATAATTCATACTTGGTCTCACATACACGCCATGACCTCACATATATACCATTATACTCTCACATATATAGTATTATACTCTCACATATACACCATTATACTCTTGCACATACACTGGCATACTCTTGCACATGCACAGTCAAATTTTCCTTTATTTACTATCATACATCTTACACAGATTGCTATTCTGTCTAACACACAAAAATACCTTCTTATATGCACCATCATACTAAAGTATGACAATATATGTAAGAGAGACAAATAGTATGAGTGAAACAGAATGATAGTATATGTAAGATTAATAGTCTATGTGAATAAGAATAGTTATATTTAAGAACAATAATGAGTGTGTAAGTGTAAGAGAATAACAGGATGTGCAAGAGAGAATACCATCGACTTAAATACAGTAGACACAGCAAGCCTGCTCTTTCAAGATGGCGTCCCCATTCATTTCTATAAAAAGTGCTCAGTGGCGCAGTGAGGCAAACGAGAGCGCGAAATGGACCATGCCATCTGCCTTCCATGCATCAAGGAGCGGCAGTAGCACTCTTAATTCATGCTAGTCTTAAGCTAGTCTTAATGGTAGCCAAGTGATGGCGCAACCCTTATATCAAACTCATCAGTATTTCGGTGGATGCTTCAAAGTCAAGGAAGAGGTGAGTTTAACGTTAAGGTAAAATAATTTATTTAGCCGGGGATATTGTTTTATTGAAATCACAGCAGAAAAAAACGGTGGCATCAATAAAACCATATCCCCGGCTACAGAAGTAATTTTACCTTAATGTGTAACGTTAAACTCACCTCTTAAAGACTGCATTAGGCATTAAGAAGCATTAAGACTAGCTCCTGACAGAGACCTGCTGCTGCTCCTTGATGCGGGGAGTCAGGTGGCTGAGCGGTGAGGGAATCGGGCTAGTAATCCGAGGGTTGCCAGTTCGATTCCCGGTCATGCCAACTGATGTTGTGTCCTTGGGCAAGGCACTTCACCCTACTTGCCTCAGGGGAATGTCCCTGTACTTACTGTAAGTCGCTCTGGATAAGAGCGTCTGCTAAATGACTAAATGTAAATGTAAATGATGCACCTGATCCAGGTCTGAAGAGTTAGCATTAGAAATAGCCCCTGTGGATGGCTGTCGTGTTTGATTCCAACATTTCTGACAATGAGTCAAGCAAATCCACCAAAACACTTAAATTTAAAATTCCACAGTTGTTTAGGAAGCTATTGCCTTTGTGAATACACAAAGGCATTGAATACCGTATGTGGCACCTGGGTTTTACCAGTTTAGGATGTCTGTAATTAGCCAAGTGCAGGGCTGCCAACTTTTCCAAAAACCTTGGAGTGAGATTGAGATTTGAGACTGCTAACGATCCAAGTGTTAATGCTGTTGAAATGCGTGTGTCTGACGGCCAATGCGTGAGAGTTGGCAGCCCTGCAAGTGGTCTTTACACCCTTGGCTACTAACTTGAACTGCAATGCCACAACCTTAACTTGATGTCAATCTGTTCAGGAAAGTTTCCCTACAGGACTGTGAAAACCGCAAACATTTTCCATTTGGGACTTCTAAGATATTTGAGTTTATGCCCGACATCATGGCGCCGATCATAGCTGCCTCGGTCGGTTGGTGTGCTCTGTTTTGTGTTGTTTTGTCTGTAATTCAGTGTTCTGCCAAGATTTTCAGAGAAGAGATGAAGAGACGAACTCCTAAAAATCAGGGAAACAACTCTTGTGGATTTATTTCCCATTTTTCTGCTCCCAGCGGCAGAATTAGTGGGCATTTTCGTCAAAGCCACGTTAGACTTTGCTCAAGCAGTGGAACGCCATAGAAGGGGAAAGCAAGTGGGAGCGCTAGTTCGGCTATGCAGGCGTGGGTTCCTAGTTTTTTCCTCTCCAATGTATGTTCACTGTGCAACAAAATGGATGAACTTCAGCTACTGATGGTGAAAAACAGAGACTTTCTTTCATCTTTGGTTTTGTGCTTCACGGAAACATGGCTGTGTGATTTGATCCCGGACGCCGCATTACAACTACCAGGCTTTCAACTTGTGAGAGCTGATCAGGGCACGGCGCTCTCCGGCAAAACGAAAGGAGGTGGTATTTGTTTTACACTAACATTGGCTGGTGTGTAGATGTGACAGTGATTCTGCAACATTGTTCCCTGGATCTGGAATTATTTTTTATAAACTGTAAACCTTTCTACTCGCCTCGCGAGTTCGCGCCGCTCATTCTGGTAGGAGTGTAGTTACGGCCGGGTCTTCAGGTTAAAGAGGCCCAATGTATGCTCGCCGACCAGATTCTGAGTGTGGAGGGAGCAAATCCAGATTCCCTGGTTATCGTACTCCGTGACTTTAATAAGGGTAATTTCAGCCACAAACTCCCCAAATACAGACAATTCATCAAATGCCCAACCAGAGAAGGGAACACTCTGGATCACTGCTACTCTACGGTCAGTAATACCTAACACGCCGTCCCTCGGTCAACACTGGGTCACTCTGATTATGCCATGGTCCACCTGATTCCTGCATACAGGCAGAAATTGAAGCTCTGTAAATCTGCTGTGAGGGCATCAAAACAGTGGACCAGTGAAGCTATCGAGGATCTGCAGGCGTGCTTGGACTGTACTGACTGGGATATGTTCACGACTGATACCAATAGTCTGGATGAGCTCACAGAGGCTGTGACGTCGTACATCAGCTTCTGTGAGGACTGCTGTATTCCAACATGCACCAGGGTGAATTTTAACAACAACAAGCCCTGGTTCTCTGCAAAGCTCAGATGGTTGCG
Organism: Osmerus mordax; assembly: GCF_038355195.1. Classification (NCBI taxonomy): domain Eukaryota; kingdom Metazoa; phylum Chordata; class Actinopteri; order Osmeriformes; family Osmeridae; genus Osmerus; species Osmerus mordax. The sequence continues at coordinate 2,641,058 of NC_090060.1, read as the reverse complement.
GCTGGAGAAGCAGGAAGCTTTTAGGAGTGGGTACTAAAGAATATATTGTGCTTATTAAAGTTATGCATTGTGCTTATTAAAGTTATGAAACTTAGAAGTGTGCTCAGGCTTAAACATAGGGTCTCACACTGAGTGTGGGAAGCAGGCTGTTCTTTGTGTCTCTATCTCTTCATTTTCAGAAACAACCTTGAATCTGGGTGGAGATGGCACCCGAGCAGGTGGGACGCGTAGGCAGGAACAACTCCCTGACGCACGAGAGAACAAGCTCAACCCTTTTTTGATACTTGTGTTTTCAATTGCATTGTATATGATATGCTGGGGCAGGGAAAGATAGCCAGTTGGACTTCGTGAACCAGCCCAAAACTCTGTTGCGGGTAGGGAAACTTAGACAACCCCAGAGCTCTGTACTTGTTGATTTCCAACTGCTGCATTAAAGCTGATATTATCGGCCCTCTGCGACTCCAGACCACTCTTTCTAGAACACAGATTTGTGTCATTGAATACCATCGTTACATATTGGAATAGACACATAGATTTTAAATCCTTCAGTACAGAGACAGATTCAAGGAGTCGAAGTACAGGTTTAGCAAGGGGATGAGAGAGGCTAAACGACTGTACTCTGGAGAGGTCTCAGGCAGATTACCAACTACAAGCCCAGAGGCCCCCACACCACTAACAATTCCCGTCTGGCCAACGACCTCGAGAACGAGTTCTACTGCAGATTTGAAAGACAATGGAAAGTTCCTGAACTACACAAAAAATAATAATAATCTGTATTTCTGAATTACACGAAATACAGATAGAAAGACAATGGCAAACAGTAAATTTATATTTTTACATAAATATTACAGCCAAATGCTCTGGATAAGAGCGTCTGCTAAATGACTAAATGTAAATGTTGTCAGTTAAAAATACACTAAAATGTCTTTTTTTTTATTTTTTTATATTAATAACATTTTCACAAAAATGTTCTGTTAAAACACATAATTTCATAATAACTTTTTCACCAAAATTTTCTAACTACCTATTTTAACAGTTATTTTGCAGATATTTACTTTAATCCCTTCAGTCCTGGAAAACATTGCAATTTTACTGGAGTAGCGTAACAGGTCAGCCCCCTAAAATTTTTGGAGAACTGTCTGACACACACACACACATTTGCAGACATAGTCTGCCCTCTGACAAGAATAAGTAATTTTAAGCACATTAATGGACAGGGGAGTAATTATTTCTTCCAAGGTACACTCAAGCACATACCTACGCACATACAGACACATACGCACAGACACGCAGTAATTTTTTTTACCAGAACAGCAGATCAGACATGTCATTCCAACCTATGTCTTACGTAGTATAGTTTGCATTGTTAATTTCAATAGTGCCATCCAGGACAAAAATCAAGAGGGCAAAGTTAGTTTTGCTTGCCATCTTTGTCTCCGTGGTTACTGGTTAGTTGAATGTAGTTCCTGTCACCTTGGAGATCTGGGCTTAATATCACTGGTGCTCAGGTCATGTCTAATTACTCTGGAAGCCCCAGGAGCTCCAACACACACAGATACCAGCCAGCTTCATCATTAATACACTACTGTATTAGAACACACACCGCGCACACATACACACACCCACACACACTAACACCACATGCACACACTTGCCCTGACAAGGACATCCCATGGGTGCGGTGGAGAAGTGGGATGGGTGTGGGGTGTGTGTGTGATGGGGCGTGGAGGGTGAGAGGTTGAGAGGGGGTGCACAGGCTGTATGATGGGGAGAGAGAAGCATCTGTGTCACTGTTGGGGGCCCAGGGGCAGATGGGAAAGGTGAATGGACACTGTGGAGATGAGTACACACACACAGACACACACGCAAAGAACAAGTCCGGAAATCCCTCTCCTTTCTGATCACCATGTTGTACAACTACAACCCCCCAGAACAACCCATTTATCTGGGGGGTTGGTAAATTGCCCTCCTGCTCCACAGATCCAACTGGCCTTTTCACCGCTGTGACAGAGCTGAACGCTGGAGGAAATGATGGGGGTGAGGGGGGGAGGCAACCATGGTACAAGCTTCCAGTGACAGAAGGAGGGAAAACGGACCAAATGTGGAATGACAGTCAGCAGTAAAGCAGCTCACCAATGGAGGGGGGGACAAACTGTACTACACAGAGGGAGGGGGAAGCTTGTCAGGAGTTGTTCAATGTGTGAGCATGTGTGTACTCAGTGCATATCTGTCTGTATGTCTGTGTGTGTGTGTGTGTGTGTGACAGAGGTGGTGAGGAGTAATAATGTGTAGCTGTCACATGGAGTGACCAGGGCCAGGTGTGTGTGTGTGTTTGTGGTTGTGTGAGTTTGTGCATGTGTGGGTGTGAGAGTGGGTAGGTGTTTGTGTGTGTGGGTTGGTATGTGTGTGTATGTGTGTGTTGCCAACTTCCTGCTCATTATGTAGGGATGTTTCTACGTGTGGCATTTACCTCTGCCCTCTGACCGCTCGCGGCACAATTACTGAAAGACCAAGCCTGCTCCACACTCCTCCGACTGTCCTTCACCTCTCCTTCCTCCCCATCCCTCCGTTGTTCCCATCCATTTGGTGCTCCCTCTTGCCATCATCAACAGATGAACAAGGGAGTTGAAATAAAAGGACAATGGTCTTAAATAGTTTTGTTGTCTCTCACTCTTTGATTTTCTCCTTTCTCTCTCACTCTCTCCCGATATCATCCACCTTCTTTTCTTTTGCTCTTTCTACCTTTTCTCTATGATACTTTCTCATCTTAGTAAAACGTAGAGATTAAGCAAAGCTTTTTGCCATGAGAGAGAGAAACAGAGAGAGAGAGGTAGAAAAGAAAAAAAGTGAGGCTGAGACTGGGAATGAAGGGGAGCCTGATTGGGGGCAGTCACAGGGCAGCTTTCTGTCCCTCTCCCTCTCTCTTTCTTTCCCTCAGGTAAGGGGTTCTCCTAAGGAAACAGAGGGATGAAAAGATTAAAAGGAAATTACACTGAGCCCTCCTCAGTGACAAGAGAGGAAGAGGAGTCGGAACTTCAAACAACTTTTAGAAAAGAAAGGGTCAGGGTTTAAAGAAAGAGTGGAGGAGAGGGGAGGGGAACAAAAGTTGTGTGGGATTTGCAGCATTGGAAGATGAAGGGATGAGGAGAACAGTGAATTAAAGAGAGCGGGTATGGGGTGGTGCTGGGAGATTGCCTTTGTGTCTGGCCCAGTATTAGTGGTCCAGCAGTCACTGTTGATAAAGGTCCACCTGTGAGACTAGTTTTGGAGGGGGAGAGGGCGGAGGGGGGTTATATATCACAGAAATGTCAGCGACCATGTGAATCCCATCCGATCCTCTTCATGTCTCTCTTCCATGAAGTTCCCATCCTCGAACGCGATGATTGTCAGCATGTGTGTAAACAGGAGCAAAAACTGAATCTGCTCCACAATATCAGATACCTGCACTTGGGTCAGTTCACATCTAGTGTCAGATGTGTTCAGTCAAGTGTGTGTGTCTGTGTGTGCTCATAACTTTTACAGTATTCTCTGGTTGTAATGTGTTAAAAAGGCATTCTTCCTGTTTTGTTCTGTGATCAAAGATTTCCGTTAAAGTCAGAGCTAGGAAAGATTTATATAATTTTAATGCAAAATTGTAGATATAAATGAAGGTCATCATGGTTGAATATAACTAAAGACATGTGGAATAAGTGTTGCTCTGGACATTGTGTGCATGTGTGTACGTGTATGCGTGTGTGTGTGTGCCTGGTTGAAGGATAATGTGGATTGTTTCACCTTGAACAGGGGGGCCTCTTGTTTAATGGAGTTGGAGATTGGTTTTCCTCTCATGTAATTGGATAAGTGATAAAAATATAGATTAGCTAGCTACTCCCTGTGCCTTGCCCATACACACACATACACACACATACTACAGCCCTTCCATATTTTGGGAACTTGGAAATGAACTCAATATGTCAGTGCACTAATAATAGTACTTCCACATTAGTTTGTGTAATCTTTCTCTTTAAATACATTTTAAACCAACTTCCTCTCTTTTCCATAATTGTATTAGCTTGTTAGCATTGGGAGCACTGTTGTCAGAGAACAGAACAGCCATCTGGTGACACTGAGGGTCACGGCACAGCTCCACTTAGGTAAGCTCCAGTTTCACTGCCTGCCGTGTGTGTGTGACTTCACTGCCAACCTGCGTCAGTGCTGAAGCTACCATCCTACAGGTGAATGACCATAGGTCAGAGACCGTGCAGTTGCGTTTGCGCACGCATGTTCATTTGTGTGTGCGTACATCGGTGTGTTTGAAGAGGCGATTTTGCCACTGCCATCATTTTTTATGCAGTAGTGTTGCATTCCGCATGACTGTACATCTCTCAATGCATCCTGCAGTGAACATTCCTGTATAACCAGGAAGAAAATAAGAGATCTAAGAAAGAACATAGAGAATACAACTGCACTGTGAGAGACACACCTGGGAAAGAAACTAGAAAAACTTGAGAAAGAGAATAAAACTCAGTCAGAGTCAGAGAGAGAGAGAGAGAGAGAGAGAGTCAGAGACTAGAGAGTAGCAAGGGAGGAAAGAGGAAAGGGAGGACTGCGGTGGAGTAATTGCTAGTTGTTGACAGGATGTTCTTCCCCTCCTGGACACCTTCTCCTTTGATATGTGGAGAGGGAGGCGGTTTAACACTGAACTGCTGGACGTGCCGACACAGCCAATGGCCCTAACTTAGTGTGAGTGTGTGTTTGTGAGTGTGTCTGTGTGTGTATGAGTGACTGAAGTGTGTGTGTGCGTGCTGGCAGTGTGTGAGCTCCATCAATATGAGAGGAGAGAGTGTGTGTGGGTAACTTCAAAAGAGATGGTCAGGTTGGAGGTCTACAGTACTCGGCACCGGTGACGAGAAGAGAAGGAGAAAGGCCTGCCACATCCTCTGGCCTTCCAGTCGACTGTGTTTTCACATTTGTGAATTTAAAATGTTTGTTTTTTCTTCCTGGCTTTTCCTGTGTTAGCAAAGTGTGATAGAGTGTAGGTAGATATAGGGTTAGTATGTTTTGAATTGTAACAATGCCTAGCTGTATGCTAGCTATGTTTAGCGGTCGGTCAACAAAACATGTGCTTACAAGCTCCTGTGGACATCCTCTCTTGATAACTTTATTGGCACACATGGATGCATGTGTGTGAGTGTGTGTGTGTGTTCTCTCAGCTCTGATCCCAACAGCAGAAACTGGACTTGAAAAGACCTGTCAGAAAACTAAGGAGGGGGACTTGAGTCGTCCACAGGGATGCCTGCTGTCACTCAAACTCAGGAGCACAGTCTGCTCTTACAGTTATAACCACAGTAAAATGCCCACACATAGACACACACACACACACACACAGGGAAATAAACTTTCCAACAGAGACCCCAAAAAAGGTTGTTAGCTAACCATGGTGACTCCTGCACGTTCAGACACAGTACAAACCTACTCTCCTCCTCCCCAAAGTCTTTCATCTCCTCCTGTCTGTTTGTCTGTCTGGGCTGAGTGGTTTAAGGCAGCTTACTGTTCTGTTCATCATTACTTTCTCTCCCCTCCACGATCCAGACAACGATGTCATGTAGTCTTAGTGTACATGAATTGAAAGGGACAAGGCTGCTCTCAGTCCCACGATGAGGGAAAGCTAATTCCCTCCTTTCAGGATGTGAAAGGAACACTGGAGGAGAGAGAGAAAGAAAGGTTGGGGGGACTGGAGGACAAGTTGAAGGTCTGTTCAATTCCATCATTTGGGTTGGTGTTGTTAAGAAAAAAGGAGCGATAAATGAGGAGCGAGAGAGAGGGAGAAAGGAAGGTGGCTGAGCAGTTAAAGAATCAGGCTAGTAATCAGAAGGTCGCTGGTTCGATTCCTGACCGTGCAAAAGGACGTTTTGTCCTTGGGCAAGGCACTTCACCCTACTTGCCTTGGGGGAATGTCCCTGTACTTACTGTAAGTCGCTCTGGATAAGAGCGTCTGCTAAATGACTAAATGTAAAAAATAAGTAAGTGAGAGAGGCAAGATATTATAAATATCAGCCTTGAGATGTGTTTATCTCACAAAGAGAGAGAAACAGAGAGACAGACAGTGAGGGAGAGTGAGAAAAAGAGGGAAGATCTGGTAGCAACAGGCCTGGTCTGAGAACTACAAGGCTGTGGTTGTGTTGTCTGTTTCTCCAACTATTTGTTCAGTCTCAAGCACGTCAGTGTTTAAAGTTGAAGAGCTCTATCTGTGGCGAATCTTGACCACAGCTGAAAGGAACACATTGTTTTCTGAATGGAGAGAATAAAACAAGATGGGTAGGGGATGAGAAGAGGAAAGAGTAAAGCATTCTGGGTGAATATGAACTCTGAAAGTGAAGGTGAAAGACTTGTTAATCTGGTTAGCTCCCAGAGCCAATGGAAGTGAAGAGTTAAGTAGTGTTTTGTAGAAATAGAAAATACAGATTGTACACTTCAATAAGCATTGAAATCATGTAAGGTTCTGTGTGAGCACGTACCAGTGTGCTATCTGAAAAATGGGGACACTGTAATAGTCGGAGAAGTGTACGACATTGTAATTGAGATGTAACGTTGTTGTTGTACTGTGTCTTGGAACACAGTGTTCCTAGGCAGTAATACCGTTAGAAAATGGGCACTTCCCCTCCTTGAAGATCTTCTGCACTTTCTATGTACTTTTGTACATCTATGCATTTTTGTACATCACTTTGGATAAAAGCATCTTAAGTCAGTACACAACGCAAACAAACTGAGAGCCGCGAACAGATCCCACCATCCAGACCAGACTGAACACTCACAACCCAAAGTCCTCCAGTGAAATTAAAAACTTCCTATTGAAGCCTCCATGAGTGTCTTGAGAGAAAGGTGAGTGGGGCACACACAAAACAAGAGGAGCAAACACATGATGGAAAAGAAAAGAGAGTGATATCCATCAAAGGGCAGCTAATTAGGCCAAAGCATCTCTTCACCATGGTTACCACATATACTTACATGCGCACACACACACACACACGCATACACACTCTTACTCGAGTGGAGCTTTGGAAGATGAAGATGTCACATTGGGATCTAAAAGAAGAGACAAATCAGAACCCACTCCCAAAACTAATCACAGATTATCCCTCAACAACTTTACCACACTCAAACACACACATTAACCCACTCAAACAGAAACACTCACACACATACACACTCACACATGCACACACAAACACACAAATACACCCTGTACATCCAGAGCCACGCAGACCAATAAACACAGAAAGACACACTCTTTGTCAACAACTCCTCACACATCCGGACACACTGGGGAAATTTCAGTGTGTTGTCAACCCGGTGCCTGGTAAACTGGACTTGTTAGGTCGGATTAGTTTAGAGGGGATAACGGCCCACAGTCCAATAGACCTTCATATCCTCCCTCCAAGCATAGCTTCAGGGAACACAGACACATATCTGCACACCAAAACACACTCAAGCATGTATGCACACAAACACGTATACAGTGTATACAAACACATAAACACACATATACACATATTTCTTATAAATGTGTGAGGGACTCGTTTTCCCAGAAACATTTAATGTTTCTCTCATCTCTCTTTAACACACACTAAAGGCCGATATATGCTTCTCCTTTTTCCAAAAAACTGACACATGGGAACACCCTCCTCTATGGGGAATGCCCTCTCCAAGAGCCCTCGGAGAGCCCCGGAGAGCTTGACGTGCACATCCTGAATTTTCTAACTATCCGTAGTAATTTCGGATAGTTACGGATACCCCCTTGGCTGTGATTGGTCAATATTAACCCTTGTGCTGCCTTCGGGTCACATGACCCAAAGGTTCATAACGAACCATCGTTGTGTTTACCCAATTTTACCCAATACAAAAACAAATACAAATTATTTTCTTTTAACCTTTGCAATGTGGGGGGACTGAGACAGCCCAACGGTTAAAAGAAAATGCTTCACTTTGTTTTTGTATGCGGTAAAGTTGTCGCAATACGACGGTGGGTCACAATGACTGATGGGTCAGAATGACCCGAAGATAACACAAGGGTTAAGAAACGCTTGGGAGAGGTTTCCGTGATAAACAGGACGAACAGAATCCTTTGACCGCCATTGCTGTAAGTTTTTACGATTCACATTTCAGCTAAACAGTACATGTAAATCAGCATCTGAATTAAAATGTGACGAGAAATGGGCACTGTAGTTGCTGAAAATGTGCGTATTTTATTGATGAAACGGCTAATTTGTAAATTTGCTCCGACTTCTCGGTAACCTATGTAAATAAACACTCGACGACGACTTACAAAAAACCGTTGCGCCACCAACTCTTCTGGCAGTGAATTGTTTTCAGCACCCACAGCCTACGGAGATACCATACACGCAGTCTATCCGTCCGTATCCGTAAAGGCTGCAGTATGCTTCTCCGACTCCGTTAACGGATGGGCGGGCTTACGGATACGGACGGATAGACTGCGTCACTATTAGTATCCTCATCTGCCTCCTCACCGACGAGACACCAGAGATGTTGCCTACTAAGTAATAAACTGCTTTGCGCAATTCCTGTGTTGTTCTTAATTACGAATTAAATAATAATAATAATAAAAGCTGCCCTTGTGTACACACCGCCCTCATCGAAACATGTAATTCAAGAAAATCTGTAGCATTTAATTGAAGAAATACAGTATAAGACATTATTTGTGTAAAAAATCCTGGGTGCCCAAGACTTATGCACAGTACTGTACATCTTCATATATATATTTTTTTTTATAAACTTAAAATTGGCCAACGACCGGCCCATAAAACAGGGTCAAATCAAAGAAAATGTATTTGTATAGCCATTTTTACACGCAAGCATGTCACAGAGGGCTTCACATACGCCCATAGAACTGCCCCTCAACCAACCTAAACCCTCAAGGAAGACAAGGAAAAACTCCCAGAAAAACTCTCAACAGGAGAAAAAATGGAAGAAACCTTGAGAGGGGCAATTCAGAGAGGGATCCCCTCCTCCAGAGACGGTTGGTGAGAGAGAGGAGCAGAACACAGGCTAAACATGAGACTTGCGACCAGGTCCAGCGTTGGCCGACCGACGACCAGGCAGGTGCTGTCAACTCAAACCCCCCACACCACAAGGGATGTGTGTGGGGGAGGGACAGAGAGAGGAGAGCAGGGATTAGAGAATGCCAGGAGCAGCTAACAGTTACAGTCATAATAGCAGAGCAAAAAAAGGGGTATTTGATGCAGCCCCACACACCAAGACAGCGACAGCCCCCCTCGGTTGGAACATGAAATCTGTTCCAGGGGAAGAGAACTCTAAAATAAGTTATACTTATAGAATAAGGATGGAAACAACCCGTCCCCCATTGCCTCCAACTAGTAACATACTTACCTTTAACAGTCGTAGAATTGACTCAGCAGCCCAGTGGTTCATTTTCCATACTGACACTGGGCTGGCCCAATCACATCTCTTAACAGGCTCCACCCCTTCCCCTCTGTTTCTTGTGTCAGATGCAGTGGCAAAGAGTCCGACCGATTGTGGTGGGCCGGTCTGAGCAAAAATGGCAGGGCAATTTTTTTGTCCCAGTCCAGCCCTGATAGGGTCAATAGTGATTAAAAAAAATACTTGCAATTACAAACAATTACCCTTCATGTGGTCTTTATCTTGTAGCCTTTTAATAATCAATGTGCTATACTCAGTATTGGTTCTTCTTAGTACATGGATTTATCATGTTCACGTTTGAGGGTTAGTGTGCGTGTGTGAATTCACAATCCTGTACAGAGGTCAGAGGAAAGGTGATTTGAGTTGATGGTGTCGTTGTAGCTTTATGAGTGGTCCTGTACATTCATGCATATCACCTTCTTCTGTCCTCCTGGGAGAAAGACAGGAGAGAGAAGAAGAAAATGGCTAACAGAGGGAAGGTGAAGAGAAAGGATGTGCATTTGAGAGGAGAATGGAGAATTGGGGGAAACAGGAGGGAGGGAAGAGGGAGCACAGAGGTACTAGGAGGCAGAAGACAGACTGTCGGAGACATTTAGAATGTAACGTTATATTCTGAAAATACTGGTGCTTAGCATTCCTTGTCAGTAGAGAACCCCCTCCCCACATGACCTATAGATGACACTAGGCTTACATAAACAAACTGAACCTAAGCTGACTATAATCATACTAGAGGTGCAATAAATGTGTTTAACCTTATCTGTGTTGAGTGAATCATATGGTCAAACCTAGGGTCAGAGAACTCTATTTAAGTTCCCACGTACACGCGCACTCTACTTCTGGGATCGATCACATTGACATCTGATATGCAGGGGAAGGGACTTCTCACCAATATGTTTAAATGGTCTACATAAAGACTTGTGAACCAGACAAACTTTGTATTGCGATCAGATTTTGTCTCCTTGCCGGCAAGAATTAAAATATTGTACTTTTTTTTTATCCGACGACTGTGCATTACTTGATAAATAAATTATCCTAACACAGACTATCACTTCTTCCTTTCATTGCCTTTTGTTGGCCTGTCTCTCTCTCCTTCCTCTCCTTCCTTTCTCCCTCCTCTCTCCCTCTGCCTGTCAGTCTCCCTCTCCTTCATCTCAACCTCTCCCTCCTTTCTTACTCCTCTTTCTCCCTCTCCTTCTCTTTCTCCCCTTCCTCTGTCTCTCTCTCTCTAAAAGTCATATAAGTCATCCACAGGTGGGCCCATAAAGAGCAGCAATGTGTGTGTGTATATGTGTGTGATAAAGTGTGGTACAAGTGTGTAAGTAGTCAAATGTTCACATTGTCTCTCTCTCCATCTACTCACATAGGAATCAACTAATTTTTCATGCTCATAGCCATGGACTCTGTTTTCCCAGTATTGACAGTAGCTATTGCCAGTCCTCTTCTGTGTGGCTCCCTGATTGAGGGTTAATATGGCATACAGTACACACCTGCACCCCCAGGCTGTATTCTGTCCTGAATTCCCTCAACCAACTTCTATTCATTTAAAAACAGTCATGTATTTATCCATCCAGTCTTCCCTCTATTTATTTCTTCTTCCTCCCTCCTTTCCCCCTTCATCTACCAACTCCCTCCCCCACCCCCCACCCCATAAGATTTGTTCCAGTTACAAAGAGAAATCTCCAAATCACGATTGATCCAACTGCTCATGAAATATACATTTACAACATCAGGATTCTGGTTCTCTGTCTCCCCCCCCCCCAGGCTAGCCCTCTCAGCAGGTGAGAGGTGTATTTCCTCCAGATACATCCTTTCTTTCTACCGTCGCTCCTCGTCTTCCCATCGACCTGTCGCTCCAACACTCCATGCCCATTAGGAGGAGTGTTTATGCTGGAAATATCGATAGCCCCCTGACTAAGTCTCTCTTTCTCTCTCTCTCCATCTACTTCTCATACTTTCCATCTACATCTCTCTCCCACTTTTTTTGAGCTCTGTCTCTACCTAACTCCATCTCCACTTTCTTCTACTATTCGACTCTGTTCTACTCTCTGAGGCCTGGCCCTCACTCTGGCTTCTTTCTCACTCTTCCAATTCTCTCCCTGAATTTTCCTTTAAGCAAATTAGGTTGTATTGCTTGGCTGGCAAATGAATAATTTTCACACACACACACACACACACACTCATAGAAATGTACTCCACCTTCTGTGTGGTCATACCATGTCCCAGTCAAACATACAGTTCAGTCAAGACACTCACATGATTGATTTCACCATTTATTCATATATATGAGAATAGGTTTAACTTTGGCAGAATGGATGTACATGGGGAAGCACTCCCTGCCTTCACTGCAACATGCATGACATGAGGCAGGCAGCAACGAGTTCAATCCCCCAACGAGGAGTACAGACAGACAACATGGGGGAGAAGGGGATGGTGGTGGGTGGCAGCAGCACAGAACACTAAGGTATGGAGGACACGTGTGCGTGCATGTGTGCGACCAGTGTCAGTCCAGTTAGCGATTGGTTATGGCAGATCCAGAGTGGCTCTGGGCAGATCCAATAGTTTTAAACTTCAACAGAATACCCGCCTTCAAGGAAGTTAACACTTGTCAATGGAGAGCCCAGACTCTCTGTACAAATGAAATGTACGGGAGTCTGGTAGGACCAGACTAGTGTATTGTAATCCAAGCAATTGAAATCCCTGCAATCGATCAGACGCCTGTCCAACAGGTCAGTGCACCGAGAAAATCTGAACGTGATTCACGTCTGTACCTGCAGATTTCGCTCATCAGATGTGCCGATATGCCGCGAGTGCACGTGGTCGGCTCGTGGACGCGAGCCCCCTTTTGAGGGCAGCAGAACAGCAGCACGGGTAACGGAGCCATGCTTCGCCTGAGCCTTCTCCGCAGGGGCGTGGATGGAACGGCCTTGCTGCACTCGAGGAACAAACAGGAACAGCTCCTCGTGGCTTCAGGAACCCCATCTTGTACAACGGACAGTCCTTAATGTTGTCCGATTCAAGGCCAAACGGGAACTGCGCCTGACTCGGCGCCGCAAGTTTTCACCAACCCCAGGGTTCCTCGGACAGAGAACCATCAGGGAGCAGCTCGAAACCTTCTTCCAGATTCCCAAAATAGGCACACGCTGTCAGGGTCCGAAGAGACGGACAGGGTTACGCGAACGACAGATAGACACAATAGATAGAACGGGAAGCGACCAGCAATGGCAGCAGCGCAGAACACTAAGGTAATCAAGGACGCATGTGCGTGCCTATCGCGCTAAGACTAGGGGCAAATAACTGATTCTGAGCGTTTCCCGAGTGCCATGCCTGAACTAGCTTCGCTCATTTGTGGCCAAAATAATTTTGTGTTTTGCAAAGTTTGCTGATTCAGTATTTGTCATTTATTTGTAATTTTATGGAATACTGGAAAACAATAATACACATTTCATAGGTTTTAAAAGCTTTTTTTGGCAAACATGTTCAATATATGCAAATAGTCCTCTCTTTTACATCAATCAATCTGCTCTCTAAAGGGGTGATTGACTGGGTTTTTGGGGTATTTCACACTGTTCCTTAAGGTCTCCGAATAGGGTATGTAACATTGGTTCGGTTGAAAATGGCCTGGGTGCTGTTCTATGCCCCCTGATAGATACTCTGAAATGTTCCCGGGAAAAAACACTAGCTTTTCTCCTTTTATGGTAGGCTCATTAATATTTAGATGAGCTGCGCGCTGATTGGTTGATTTTCAACGAGTGAAGCTGGGGAGCAAAAACGCAATACGGCCAACAGCACTCACTGAAACACCGAAGGTGGAGACTTGAAATAAAAACGCGAATAAATCTATTGTGTCTACACAACACTGTTTTCAACAGATTGACTAGATATTTGAAATGATAACGTTAGTTGTTTCCACTTCTGTTGTCGAAGCAAACTGGATTGACTTAGGTGGGTAGAACGTTACAGGTTATAGCAACCAAACTATATCGTGATTCAACTCAGCTTCAGTTAGCTAGCTCTAGACATCTTGCTGAAAAATAACCTGACAAAGATCTGGACAAACATGCATCGTGAATTGTAGATTTACATAACAACACGGGTTATTTATTTGAATGAAACAGTCAGGAACATGAAACAACGTTAGCCCCATTGCCAACAAACTAGGCTAAATCATAACACATTCTACCTATGCTCTTGCGTTAGCAAGCTAAACTAGTTTACATGCCTACAGTCTAGGTGTTTTCGCTATCTAGCTGTTCTTGCATTCCTTGCAAATCAGCGTTAATAAAAAGCAGATGAGCTAGAGTCTAGCTAACATTGACTAGACGGGCATGGCTGATGTTTGTCTATACCGTAGCGTAGAAGATCCCTGTGCAGTTCGACCCTCGACACATTTGCGCGAACCATTTCACCAAGGACGGTTTTGAAAACCTGGGACAGTGTAGCTAAAGCAGGATTTCCTATGCAGCTGTTGCTGATAAGAGTGCGTTCCGACTTTACGTTCATCACAACCGCAAGCTGTAGTATGATTTTGTCGGTAACATATTAGCAATGCTAACGTATCCTGTATCTAGCACCTGCCTTTCTCCAGTTCTTTAAAATAGATAATCTAGACAGGCGTTAGCAATAGGCCAGACTGCAATTTGTTTTCTGGCTATTTCTGAGAGGCAGTTAGAACCGAAACTGTACTGTACTGTAGCTAGTGGTACGTGCCAGTGGAGCGAGTGGTACGTGACAGTAGCTAGTGGTACATGCCAGTGCCTCCGCTGGTACATGACAGTTACTGTTCTGTTGATAGTGGTGTGCAAGTGTCTCGTGGCAGTTGCATTGGGTGTCTTGCTTGTTTACTGTCATGTAGCCTAACTGCCCCGCGGCCATTTTAGAATAGAATTGTTTAAGTATGTGTGGCGGCCTGCGGAAACCCGTGGATGTCGCGGCCGTTCATTGTTGGCTATAAGCCAAAAAAGATCGAAAATCGTTTTCTGTCAAAATTGAGATTTTTGATGTTTTATATCGTTAACACCCTAAACTTCATTGTAATGTACACAAAGTATATGATTACTTATGAAAAACTATGAATTTCAACGGTTTTTGGACAGCTAGCAAGATTTTCAAGCCATGTCAAATCAAATGCTTAGTTTGCCTGCTCCTTTGAGTGCTGCAGCAACCCATAACAACTGATCAATGAAATAACTTGCTGAGAAGTTATTAATGTAGCCTATACTTAAACTGACATTTAGCCTACATTCACAACATCCTTACGAACAAAAGGATTTTCTCCCATATCACTTTTTGACACAGGTCGACTTTAAAATGATGTAACTTCAGTTGTGATAAAGATATCTTTAAATAGTGATTTAAACAGATTTCCAGGAGAGTTTGTAGTTTCCAATATGTATAATACCCGGAAAGTACATTTGCAATCATAGGGTGTCATTAATTGACAAGGTTCTTCATATGAAAATAATGAACTATTATTAACAACTATATTTACTCAGAGTATCGAAATGCAAATGTAGGCTACCTATATTGACTTCAGTTATTACAATTAATGATATACGCCACTAGGAGGCGCTGATAACAACACAACGATGTGCATTAGAGACGAGAGTCTACAACGGTGGCTCATGTGCACGCTTAAATTCAGTTACTCTGAGTAAAATAATTTGTTACTAATTCATTATGTGTGTACAAGTCTGCTTTACATTACAGTCACACCATTACACTATATGCAATATAATGTTTAAATCGACTACTTTGTATGGTGAGCTTGCAGTGAGACATCAAAAGTATGGTTTGGAGTCTGTTAGCAAGAACAGTTTAACTTATTTTTTTAAATAAAAGTTTATAGCCTGTTCTCCTATTCTAAAATGGCCGTGGGGCAGTTACACGACAGTAAACAAAAGCTGCAAGACACCCAATGCAACTGCCACGACACACTTGCATACCACTATCAACAGAACAGTAACTGTCATGTACCAGTGGAGGCGCTGTCACGTACCACTAGCTCCACTGGCACGTACCACTAGGTGCCAGTAGAGGCACTGGCATGTACCACTAGCTACTGTCACGTACAAGTGGAGGCACTGGCACGTACCACTAGCCACTGTCACGTGCCAGTGGAGGCACTGGCATGTACCACTAGCCACTGTCACGTACCACTCGCTCCACTGTCACGTACAGTACAGTTTCGGTTCTAACCGCTACTGCTATTTCTTCGGAAGCTTCCCTTCTAATGCCGACTACAGCTAGTCTAGCTAGAGTCATTTGCTAAGTAAAGTATGTTGATGTGTTTAGAAACGTATTTAGCATTCTACCTATGCTAGATACAGGAGACGTTAGCATTGCTAATAACTGTTACCGACAAAATCATACTGTAGCCTACTTACAGATTACGGTTGCGATGAGCGTACGGTCGGAACAGCACATCTTTTCAGGTTCAGCTTCTTAGCAAATCATGCTTGAAATTGTCCAAGGTTGTCAAAACTGTCTTGGGTGAAATGTTTAGAGCAAATGAATAATTGAGTGTCGAACTTCGCCGGGATCTTCTCATAGACAAACAGCAGCCGTGCCTGTCGAATGTTTGGCTCCTTGGGAAGACTATGAGTGTTAGCCTTCCCTGTACAGCCTGGAACACAGCATTTACGACCGTGGTCCATTTTCAATATCCTCGTTATACTTCAAAACGTTATTCTTTGTAATTGCTTAGAAGTAGCCTACACAGAGCAGCGCGCAGCTAAACTTGCATCGGAGATCTACGCTACCTCGGACTGGGCAAGAACACCAGTGAGTGGGCTGGTCCGGATCTAAATTTTGGGGCGTGACAAAGATACAGACCAGAGCCAAAAATGGCGGTCCCCGGACTGACGTCAGTCCGGTGGCTTTGTTGAAAAGCTAGCGTTTTACAGCCAAATCTTTTCATTTTGAGATTTGCATAGGCAGGGCTCTAGAGTGCGACCAATTTGGTCGCACTCTAGAGCTCTAGAGCTGTGCTCTGAGAGCACAGGTGACAACTACTGTTCTCTACTGTTTACAGTACAATACAGTAAAATGTAGCAACATGTAGCTACAGCTATATGCACTACATCAGTACTTTTTTTGTACATATTCACTGCAGTCCATGATTGAAATAATGTACTGTATTTCATTTGCTGTATTCTTTCTTTTGTCTCCACAAATGTATTTGGCGTGTTTACAGACTACTATGTAGCCTACTACAGTATTTGATTTGAAATATGTTCAGAATTTCTGCACAAAATTCAACCTTTACGTAGACAATGTGGAAAAATACAGTAAATATTATCAGCAGTGTGCAGTACTGGTCTTGTTGGTTGTTTGGTCAACATATTCATGTACTTGTACGTACTCTACTGGAACAATATCTCTGACAAAATCAAGCAGGTTCTATCATTAGAAAAGAATAGTTGGTGTAAAAGTGTTTTAAATTTTTCACTACAGTGTGTAACAGATTCAAACAGAGTCCAATTTTATGAACCATGTGTGGCATACGGTGACAGAAATGGGTTTTTATACATGATTGTATAGTTTTGAACAAAGTGTTTCATTTTGCAAAAGATTGGAGGTGTTCTGCTACTTGTGTGTCTAGTTGTGTGAATCGTGTGTTGTGTTTTGACAAAGTGAGCCCTGTTTTCAAAATTGTGCTTAAGCAATTGGAAAAAACTGTAAAAAAACTTTGCAAGCATGGAGTAAGAGGAGGACAAAGAGAGAGAGGAGTCGGACGTGGAAGAGGATGAGGACAAAGCAATTGGAAAAAACTGTAACAGGAAGAAGAGGTGAAAAACACGGAAAAGCACCTATTTTGAAAACATGAGGACTCCTGAAGATACTTTCGCTATTTTTAAGAATCATTTTGATGCGGGGCATATATACGACGTGATAGTTGATATGTTGTCAACCAATCACAACATCAGGATGAGTATACGCACTTTGAATTCACGTTTGAGAGAAGTTGTTTTATGATTTCGGTTGCGTTTTTCTATTTGCTGTTGTGATTTGCACTTCAGGGCCACCGTAGAAAAACCTTCAATTCCTTTTATGTAACGATTGATTTTTTAAATTAATTTCCACCACAATGTCACTGTCAATACTTTCGGCCACGACTGTACTTGTATACAAGCTGCTTACTGGCTGTTTACAGGTTATTTACAGACTGCTTAGGTATATGTTGTTTACAAGCTGTTTACAAGTCAACCAGCATGATGTTGTAACCAGTAGGCTTCTCTCTCCGCCTGCTCCTCAAGGTATCCCTGCTAGACACATTAGTTCTGACTTTGGGGGAGCTACGCAGACACTCTATTAATATCTATATGACACTTCAATTTGCTCCTGCATCCCGCACCCCTCGCCCTTTACCCCTCACCCCACTTCCCACACCCAGTCCAGGCCTGCCCTAACTTTGGAATCTACAGATGACACAAAGTCATATGCTAACACACACCGAGACAGAAACATGCACACATCCAATTTATCTCTCTATGTCTCTTATTTTCCCTTCCTCTCCAACACCCGCATCCTCCTTACAAACACACACACTCGCACAGATTTTGCATTGCTGTCCTCTCCAATTGAGTCTACAGATACGGAGCTGTATCTCCTGTGGATCTCTATGCTATTTTTGCCAGACATGCGAGTTGCTATGATTTGTTATGAGGTTGTCTATACATATGCTGTTATGGATATCTCAGCAGCTAGCACATCTTTATGGACATCTAGGAGTGGTGTTTTCCTGTGGATTTCATGTGTGTGTGTGTGATCGTGAGTGTGTGTGTTACCAGCTCTGTGTTTCTACAAACCCTGCTGTCTAACTCAGACTAACATGGCCACATTGATCAATAGAAAAATAGAGTGAGAGTGAGTGAGTGTGAGAGAGAGTGAGTGTGAGTGTGAGAAAGGATTGAGTGATTCTGTGTGGTGGACAGAGAAAGGAGAGTTCCCTACATACTACACACACACTCCAGATATGAACACACATACACTGATCTATCCTCTGTTGCCATTTCATCTAGTTATTGTGGATCCATGTTCACCCATGGGATAGAGTGGGACAATGGACACATGCATCTACGTTCCATCCTTTCTCTCCATCTACCTTCTCAATCCTCCTTTGTCCTCTGTAAACTGTATCTAGCCTCGTCATGTTGCTGGCCATGGCCTTGTCATATCTCTATTTTCCTCTGCCCTCTGCCCTCTCTCTCTGTCTCTCCTCTCTCTCTCTCTCTCTCTCTCTCTCTCTCTCTCTCTCTCTCTATCTCTCTCTCTCTCTCTCTCTCTCAGTTGTTCCCCTTTTCCCTAATCGGCTTTTCCGGTTTGGGATTGGATGTTCCTAAATTCCCCTCTCGGAACGCTGGATAATCTCTGTCACCAAGGCTCCTGACCCAACATGTATGTGTTTGTGTGTGTGTGCGTCTGGTTGTGTCTGTGTGTGTGTGTGTGTCTGTGTGTGTGAGAGAGAGAGAGAGAGAGGCTCTGTTTGTTTGTTTGTTTTCAATGTCCCATTGATCCTAAGTCAACAATTGGAGGTCTTCAAGGGGTTCTACTCTAAGGTTCACAGAGAAGTGTGTGCGTGTGTCTGAGTGTGTGCATGTGCATATGTGTGTGTGCATTCAGATAAGAACATAACCCTTTCCCCCATATTTTGACGATCTGAAACGCAAGTATCAAAACGCAAAGCGCAAGTAACTTTGTGGGCGGGACTCCGGCGCTGTTGCTATTTTGCCGGCGGGATAAATGACTTTGCGCCTGGCGCAAATCTAAAATGGTAGGTCCGAAGTAGCTACATTACTAATGGGTGTGGTTTGGGCGTAACGTGCAATAAACCAATCAAAGCGTCATCTCACATTCCCTTTAAGAGCAGCGCTTGTTCCATGGTGGATTGCTATTATAACGGCAGATTTGCCAGGCGCACGCCAGGAGAGGTTCACAGCCAAGGAGACCGACGTTCTAGTCAGGGCCGTAACAGATAGATAAGTGACATTGTATGGGAAAGGCAGAGCAGTTTTCTCATCACACTAAATTGCCCGCTCATGCTGCTCATTGGGTGTGCTCAAGCCTTCGGCGAGAGCACAACCTTTGTTCTCTCACATATATTATTATTATTATTTATTTATTTTCTTTTTGCCCCCCTAAAACTCAGTCAATATTTGGCCTACATAGACAACGTAGGTGTCAAAAGTTTCGTCGCTTTTTATGAATTAGCGATTTTCCACTAAATAAATGTCAAGCTTATTTACGTTTTGGGGGGCATATTTTCAGTTAGCAGATGGTACTGTTTGAATCGCGATTCCATCTTCTACTGCCGGGTAACGTCGTAGAATAATCTTCAAAGGGGGTTCTTTATTAATGAATGAATGCAATGAGTAGGCTAAATGCCAGAAAATATCATGAGAAGGGAAAAACTTAAAATGACGTTTAAATCATAGAGATTAGGTCAATTTTTACACCGGTCTGCCAAATTTATTCGTTTTGATTCAACGATGAGGCTGCCTCTTGCAGGGGAAATGAGAAGACATCTATTTCATTCTACACTTCACTCGTATTTTCAGTTGTAAATGAGCAGCAAAAAAAAATGCTTTAAAATCTATGTAATCTTTATAAATAATAAGTATGCATTTTTATATAAAATATACAGAAATATCCGTTGTAAAAATGTCATTCAAAAACGGACCCCTGTGCAACCGACGCAAGCAAGCACACCCTACAATTTCCCCAGAAATTGTACCCTCTCTAGTTCAAGGTCATATCGACGTTCGTCTGTAGAGGGAAAAGTCCGCTTTGCGTCGAGTGCAAACTAGGAATGATACTTGCGTCGTTGACAAAGTCAATTGCGCTGGGTGCAAGATCGGGCCCTTTATGTCAAACTTCCGTTTACGTTCAACTCCCTTTTGTCATTGGAATGATTTGTACTTCTGGTATTGAGTCTTGTTAAACCAGCGTATCTCAATTCAAGGACACGGTGACGAAGGAGAAGCACTCCATGATAAATACCACATGGTCCAAAAACCTTGGATGGGAACAAAGTGGAACCAATTATGTCTCATTTCATCCACTCTACCATAACTCTCCCAATCATTTAGCTCACTCAAGTCAATTATCCAATCAACTCTCTAGCTCATCAGTCAGTGGTCCAATCATTTCACTGACTTATTTCTACAGCTGACTGCTCTGTGTAGGTTTGGCCAGTCTTCTCAGCTGAAACAGTTACTAACAGAAGCATGCTTTAAAGTCACCTGGATCACACCGTTGATGGAACGACTTCAGCACAACATCCTCAAAGCTGTGTAAGGCATACAGTACCCCATACACCAGCTTCACATGTCTGCAAAGCATTGATGTGTACCACCCCCCCCCCCCCCCCCATCCTCCACACCTTCAAACTGACAAACTTGATTTAACCGTTGCTGTCGAACAATTAAAACCTCGACAGGCCAAGTTTACTCCAGCACCGTCGATGCTGGTGGTGGTTTCCTTGGTGATTATTAAATGTGGTTCTGGCTGATGAATCTCTGGACGTCGGAGAAACAGAAGGGCTGGTTGACATGTGGGGACTGGCATTTAGGTCCAGTGTTACCATCGTTCCTTTGTTCCTCTCTCCTCCTAATTTCCATCCCTCCATCTCGTCTCTATTTAACCAGCTCGCCCGTAAAGGTCTTTCTGTCACCCTCTGCCTGTCTCTGTCATGGTAGACAAAGACATCCAGGCCTCTTTCTTTCTCTTTCTTTCTTTCTTCCTTTCTCTCTCTCTCTCTTTATCCCTCTGTCTTTTTTCCGTCTGTTTCTTTCTTCTTTTCTCTCTCCAGTATTCTCTCTCTGTCGTTCTCTCTTTCTCCCTGTCTTCTCTATCTCTTTCTTCCTCTGTGTCATTCCATTTCTATCGTCTCTTTATCTCTCCCTCGCTCCCTCTCTCCTTCTCTCCTTGCCTCTCACTTTCCTTCCCCCCCTCTCTCCCTCTCTGTCTCTGTCTCTTTATTCATATCAGTCTTTTTCGAATCCTCTGTTTTATCAATCTAACTCCTTGGCATCTCGCAAACTTTATCGCATGAGAACGCTATGATCACTATCAAGACAGAGAAATAAAGCTGTTCTAAATTGAAATATGAAGGATGGTTCGGGCCAAGATGATTCTGCAAAAGATGCAGAGGCCTATCCTTGTTTTGTTCAGGTTTATATTCCTGGTCTCTGACCACTGGTACCGTCCCTGACTGTAAATGTCCGCATTATGCAAATCTCTTCCTCCTCACATAAACAAGCCGGGACCAATCAATGTCAATCCCTGCCCTCTCTCAGCCAATCAATGTCATTCCCTCCTCTCTGTGCCGGGGTTTAATGAGGAAGCACAGTTCTCCGTCTGGGTTCTGAATACCAAACCATTGGAAAAGGGAGTTCTGCTGTGAGCCAGCATGGGATGGAGCTGGCCTGGTTCAGAGTGGACAGGAGAGGGAGTGATGATGATGAGACCCGACAGCTCTGAGAAACGAAGAGGAGGGAGGCGGAAGAGAGGGGTGGAGCAGTAGGATGGAGGAA
The DNA here is from genome assembly GCF_038355195.1 of Osmerus mordax. Taxonomy (NCBI): domain Eukaryota; kingdom Metazoa; phylum Chordata; class Actinopteri; order Osmeriformes; family Osmeridae; genus Osmerus; species Osmerus mordax. Next base: position 2,619,087 of record NC_090060.1, on the reverse strand, counting down.
GAGGGGTGGAGGAGGATGAGGAAGGAGTATAAGGATGAAGAGGAGGAGGGGAAGAGGGAGGTGGAGGAGAAGGAGGGAGGAGGGGGGTAGGAGGGATGGAGGAGGAGGAGGAGCAGGGGCATAAAAAGGAGTAGATTGAGAGGGAGGGAAGAAGAAGTGACTACAAGGGGAGTGGAAAGAGAAAGAGATATAAAGCAGAAAGGTATTTCCTTTCTGCTTTCTGAGCACATTCCCCATCCACTGTCTAGATGTCAATCAAAAGATTCACGCCAAAACTAAATGAGCGAAGCTAGTTCAGGCATGGCATTCGGGCAGCGCACAACATATCACCCATCGCCTTGTTCTAAGCCCATAGGCTTAGCTCGATAAGCGGCGCTATAAAGTTACACACATGCACGCACACACATCCTCGATTACCTTAGTGTTCTGCGCTGCTGCCACCCACCACCATCTCCTTCTCCCCCATGTTGTCTGTCTGTACTCCTTGTTGGGGGATTGAACTCGTTGCTCCCTGCCTCATGTCATGCATGCTGCAGTGAAGGCAGGGAGCGCTTCCCCATGTACATCCATTCCGCCAAAGGTAAACCTATTCTCATGAATAAATTGTGAAATCAATCACGTGAGTGTGTTGACTGAACTGATTATTGTTGGATTTAGTTGCAGTTTAACTTTCAAATTGAACTTTTAAAACAAGGACGTATCCATGCCACAAAGTGCAATGGGACCATTTACTCTTCAAAAAGTAGTCAAATGCTACCTCGCGGAGAAGTTTCTGTAAAATAGTATGTATAATTTTTATTACATCTATTGCATTTAAACCCACTCATTTCTCCCATCCTATCTTTCATCTCATAGAACTACTTCTGAAGTCGTTTTCTCCTCTCTCTGTCTTCTCTCTCTCTGTTTCTTCTCTTTCTCTCTCTCTCTCTGCTTTAATCTCTTCTCTGCGGCCTCTAAAGCCTGTTAATTGTCTTTAAAATGGGCTGTTATGATTAATGAGGCCTAAAGTACTATCTGCGCAACCATCATGTCCCACATAGACTTTACCCACACACTCAGAGAGAGGAGAGCAGGGACACCAGAGAAGGAGAGGCAGAAACACAAGGAGGAAGTGAAAGAGAAGGAGACAGGGATGGGGAGAGAGATCAATTCAGGGAGAAAAAAACAACAAAAAACAAACGTCCACAAATAGTCCGAAAGAAAGAGAAAGAGAGATAGAGAGAGAGAAAGCATTTCCGTCCATCTCTGATGAGTGCTGCTAGATAAGACGTCCTCCATGGTACTTTCTGCAGAAGTAGACTCTAGCGCTGTCTGCATCATAGATCTCTATCAGCTGGAGTCTCACTGGGAGAAACGTGTCCTGCGTCTGTCTGTCACTCCACCAGCTTCTGTGTGTGTGTGTGAATACTGGGCCGGTGGAGCTCGTGTCTGTCACTGAAACGTGCTGATTCACTCCTTCTCCTGTGAGGGACGGTTTACTCAGTGTCCAGGTAAGTTTCTCAAATGTGAATGTCTGTGTCTGCTGTGCATATGGATAGAGAGTATACAGTATATTTATAATGATACACACATATATAATCTCAAGTTTAATATTATACACACACACTCCCACTAACACACAGTCAAATCACAAGCACAGAGTTGTAACGGTCTCGTAACGGTCTTTCCCAGCATGTGGTTCTCTCCTCCTCACTGTCCTCCATCTCTCTTTCTCTCTCTCTCTTTATCTCTCTCCCTCGTCATCCACGCTGTCGTTTCTCTACACCTGGCCCTGTTTGCCCTCCCCTCTCCACCTCTCTGACAGCTTCCCATTAATCATCCATCCATTCCACGGAAGACCAGTGTCCTCTTCTCTCTCCTCCTCACCCCCCTACTCCCCTCCTTCGCTTTCCCTGTGTAAGTTACCTTTGTGGTGTTAGGCCTGTCTGTCGTATGAGTCGTTTGTTCCAATATTACTCTGTTTGTGTTTGTGTCTGTGTGTGCATGACTGTGTGTGTATGTGTGTGTGTGTAAAAGAGATACATTTCTTTTGAATACCCGCACAGACACAGAAACCTGTTGGTGTGGACTACACCCCCCACCCCCCTCCTCTCTCTCTCTCTCTCTCTCTGGCTGTCTCTGTGTCTCTACCTCTCTTTCTCTCTGTCTATTATCAGTCAATTGTTGACTCCCCTTCTTCTCTTAAACACTGACTAATCCCTGATTTGGAGGGGAGAGGTGTGTATTACTGCTCTGATCGCTCTGCTTTACTTTTTATTGAACACATGCATGCACACACACACAATAACACTTTTGGATTATGAAAACCATTCAAAGTGGTTTGCCTGGGGACACTTTGAAATGCATCCCAAATCCACAAATGATACAATGAAACACATTCACAGGAACTTTTGAACACACACACACACACACACACAGGGCAGCCACGCATTTTGTGTGTGTGTGTTGCAGTCCTGTTCCTTGTGTTTGAAGAACACAAAACTTAGAAGTAGTGAGTGACATGTGACTAGATAAACAGCTGTATTATCTCTTCTATCCGGCCACACCAAAGTAATTACAGTCTCAATCAGAAAAACACAAGAGAAATGAGGGAGGGAGAGGAAGAGAGAGATACAGTAAAGAGAGGGAGACAGGGGCATGATAGTGGGAGGAAGGACAGAGAGGAGGGGGAGAGAGACTCAAAAGCTGATTAATCTCTGTTTGATAGAGACAACACGCTTGCGCTATCTCGCCCATTTCCCTAGATACAGGAAATGCCATCTCCATTACCCCACAATGGGAAATGGATGCTCGACAGTTAATTGTGTTTGTGTGTGTGAGAGACAGAGAGAGAAACAGGGAGGAAGAGAGAAAGAGAGAGAGAGCAAGAGCGAGAAAAGAGGAGTTTTTGCAGGCTTCATTTGAAGCTTGTGGTCTGTTCATCTCCTTTCTCTAGCCCTGCTCTTCCAAAATACTCCACCCCTTCTGCCCTCACCCCATCCCCTAACCCCTCCACCCCCCTCCCCACCCCTCCAACCCTCCTGTCCCAAACTCCATACTCTCCAACCCCACACACCCATCCCAATCGCCCCTCCCTATGTAATTCCCCTGCCTTCTCCAGTCCCTTCGTCACCATTATCGTCAACTGTGAGTGTTTGTATCCCACGATGCACTGCTCCATTCTCTTCGGGCTCATGGAACAGCAGTGACACCTACAGGAATCAAGGATGAGAGGGGAGGAGAGGGGCAGCATCCGTCATATGAACTCTTAAGAACATCTTTAAAACAGCAAAAAACTGCTTTTGTTAAACATGTTAGAGCTTTTTCTCATTACAGTTGAGATGTCTCTCCTTTCTCCTTCCACTGGTTGCAGTATTGTGAGGAGATAATTGGCTCTGTTTAGCAGAACCAGTTTTAATATGATTGCCATTCTCATAGGTGTGCTTTGATACTGTCCGCTGCTGTATTTTGTAATAATTCTCTCAGCCATTCACAAGCAGACCCCATTACGTGAGGTCGATGCCAAATGACCGTCATGAGCTGATGGCAATAATTGGATAACACCCTCACTCACTCACTGTCATTTGCAAATAAACAAACACACTTGCAGTTGACACATAACCAATGTGTGAATTATTCATAAGACAATTTACATAAAACATCATCTCTGGCCAATAGAATAAGTTTTAAAGCATACAAATATTAAGGTGTAAAATGTATGCTTGACAGTTTCAACCAGATGTAAAGCAAGGTTTTATAGCTGGCATCGTGTCTAACTATCACTCTTAGAGCACAATGTGTTTTAAAGGTACATTTAAAGATATGAAAATATAATGCTCAGAATTTACAATTCAATATTTCCCACCTCTACAGAAGTGTATGCTAGACTTTAGTATTCCCTTTCAACACACATGTTGTGCAGTGTTTTATGTTTGGTGCCAATGCTACAAGTGAGGGTATCCTCAAACAGCTTGTCTCTGATAGGCTGTGCCAATCACCACGGGCGATTTAATAGATTTTCATCTCATGTTTGCTCCATCCTGAGTTCCCCTCATCTTATAGAGTGCACTGTATGTGTGTGTGTGTGTGTGTGTGCGTGCGCGTGTTTGTGTGTGGCCATCTTTTTTATCTTATAGAAAGTTGACTTAGACCCAATGACATGGGGGCAGATGTCCAATAAAAAACATCACTTATTGCTGAGTGGATGAGTTACGATGTGCAGTTGCCAAATGCGGGTAGAATTCGTCTGTGGCGGGTAAAGCAGTCAGTCTTACTAGCCACTTTGGCGGGTGGAATTCTATATCTCTCTATATATTTTTTATTGTAGCAGGGCTGCCAACTCTCTCGCATTTCAACCAATTCACACGCTCTCACGCCACACATTGTATTTTTCACGCTGATAAGGAAATGACCAAGTAGTTCTGCTAACGTTGTAACCAGTAATGGACGAGGCGCAGATACACTGAGTGAAGCAACACTCAAGCTCGCGACGCGCAAACACCCGTGAAATCTCGTCTCAGGGCTGGGTTGGGTTGCGCAGCAAAATTTTGGTTGGCCCTGTCGCGGGGTGGAATGGGAGAGGGAGGGTTTCGACGCACCGGTTGCTAATCAGGCTGAGCGGGGCTGGAGATATTTGTTTTTAGTAAATAATAAAATATATTTTTATATGTCGGCCTCTACTAGTCTTCTGTGTTGCCTTGTGCCGAGATCTAAACCCTGCACAGGTGGAGCCAGGTTCACTGTAACTGTGACAGCCCCACCAAATCTCACTCCAAGGTTTTTTGAAAAGTTTGCAACCCTGTTGTAGGCTAGTCTTCTCAAAACACATCTAAAATAATAAACTCATTGCAGGGTTCTCAAGCCTCCCGCATTGACCGTGGAACACACGCATTTCAACATTCATTCTCACTATCACACATACACAAACATACAATATAAGATAAACATTTGTTTGTAGGACATTTGGGAATCGGAATTGATTAGACACAAATAATGATGTTGATGGTGTTGTTTTGCTTGTGGGTTTTTCAGTTTAGTTCATATATTTTGTACATATACATTTTATGTAATCTTTATCTGGGTGTTGACAATGGTCATTTACATGTGAAAGGATTGTAAAACTAGTTATTCAAGTAAATTGTAGCAAACTGTAGTCAACTTTAATCAAATAAGACTTAATTTCCCAACAACAAAATTGTGGCTAATGAAATTACTGAGTGGCTGGTAACTTTGGAAAACCACTAGCCACAGTGGCTGGTGAGCAAAAATGTTAATGTCAAGCGCTGGGCTGCATACACACACGACACACAGCATACTCAACACACATAACACACATACATACACACAACATGCACACACGCACACACAACACACACAGACACAACACACAGATACGCACATGCACACAAACACAACCATGTTCACACACACTTGAAGCCCAACTACTTTGCCCCAGTACACTAAACCACTTTTCAGACTTACACTACAGAGGGTGGAGGAGAGTTTGTGATCTAGAGAAAGAGAGTGAGATTATGATTTTAAAAGTCTGCTGGGCAGTCAAAACTGCCCACCAGTTACATCACCCTGGACTTTAGAAAATGTACTCAGGTCAAACTGATTTTAGAAAAATAAGAATGAATACCACCTGAGGGCTTGAGGCCCCCTCCCCATCACAATAACTAAGAGAGAGAGAGAGCAAGAGACAGTAAGATAGAGAAAGAAAGAGAGAGGGATGGAAAGAGAGAAAATATGTATTTAAGGCAGACCTGGGCATTTTACGGCCCACGGGCCACACCCGGCCCTTTTGCTGTCCCAGTCTGGCGAGTGAGGTAAATAAAAAATAAAAAATAAATAAATGCGTTGAGCGGTAGGAAATCTGTAGTCCTGAAAGACTACAGTGATCAGGCAATTTACGTATGTGCGCTTAGGCAGCCTCACCGACAGGAAACAAAGGTAGCTATTGGTTGTGGAGAACAGGTCACTGTGTTCAAGGATTACAATTTAAATCGGCACTACGGGACTAAACACGCGAACAATACAATACAAGAACTTGACTGATGCAGTGTGGGCGCTTTTGTATAAAGTTTATCAATTGCTGGCCTTTAACATACATCTTATGTATTTTTGTGAAGGTTTAAAGGTATGTAAAAATAACAAAAAAAGACACTTTTGACATATTTTCATAGCCTTATTGTAACATGTATTACCAGTAGCAGCTCAAAACCATATAATGTATTGTTTTTTTTATAAAGTAATCAAATTAATATTGAGCAGAATTAAGTTCAGCCTTTGGTTCAGCCCGCCACAACGGTCCCAATTTCTCATGTGGCCCTTCGGGAAAATGAATTGCCCACCCCTGATCTAAGGGGATAAATAAAAATCTTAAATAGTATTTCTTTTTTGTCTAAAAAAACTTTCAAGCCCCGAATGAAGATAAAACCAGTCAGTCAAAATGCACGGATCCTCTCTTCTAGCTTATGAGTACTATAAGATCTCCAAGGCAATCCGTCCAGGTGATTGAGCTGTTTATCCTGGTGCGTATGCTTTATAAATCAGACTTGGACCTGCTTAGTGTCCCATTCTTCCTTATTACCCTGGACAGAGTGATGGAGCACCTGCAATGCATCAGTGCTTTCCGCAACCCCCCCCCCCCCCCCCCCCCCACACACACACACACACACACACAATCCAAGCACACACATATACACACGCATACAAGCATACACACGGACACGCATGTGCACACACTGCAATGGTTAGCATTTGTAAGTATGTCCTTAAGCCCATATTTTCCAGGTTATGAAACAATTAGCATCACATTAGAGTTGCTTGGCCTGTCTCACCACCCTGGGCTCACTGTGAGGAAGCAGTCGACTAGATGGATCATTCTCTCAATCAACTAAGCCACACACACCCACATACATCATGCCACACCTGCCCTTTACCTTGTGTGTGCATTTGTGTGTTGTGAGTGTGTCTTTTCCCACACTTAAGTGTAATAAAGTGTAGGGCTAAAATAATGTGATGAGCTTAATGACCCGCCCTTGTGGCTGCCGGCTCTCTCTCTCTCTCTCCCTCTGTGTCTATTCTCCATCCCTCCATCTTTGTGTATATGTGGAATGAAGGTGGAGAATGGGGGTCGACTGGTACCATTCCTCTCACTCCGGAGCCAGGGAGGAGGGAGAGTGAGCAGCGAGCAAATGAGAGAAGAGGGGAAGAGTAGAGAAGGGGAAAAGAGGGTGATGAGGAAAAGAGGATGTGTTTTGTTTCTCTTTCACGTACTTTGATCTTAAGGTCTTTTGTGTGCGTTTCACAGTCTATGTGTTTCTACTGTATCTCTCTGGCTTTCTCTCTCCCTCTTTTTCCCCACTCTCCTGGTTGATTCTTCCTTTCCCTCTTTCACCTCCTTCCCTCCTCTCTCTCTCTTTCCATCTCCATCTGCTTCTTTTTCTGTCCATCTCTCTCGCTCTCTCTCTCGCTCTCTTTCTCTCTGTCTCCCCGTCTCTCTCTAGTGATCGGAAGACAGTGTGGAGTCTCTCCCTGTGCTTCCTGGACCAGTTGAAACTTTTCAGCCAAACTAATTTCACACCTGACAGAACGGCCTTAGACACACACACACACACACACAGAGAGAAAGAGAGATAATCAAACACAAATACCCACATAAATAAAAACCCATAAGCCCCTATTTTAATGATCTGAGACGCAAGTATCAAAACGCAAAGCGCAAGTAACTTTGTGGGCGGGACTCCGGTGCTGTTGCTATTATACCGGCGGGATAAATGACTTTGCGCCTGGCGCAAATCTAAAATAAGTTGATCTGAAGTAGCTACATTACTAATGGGTGTGGTTTGGGTGTAACGTGCTCTCATCTCCCCTTTAAGAGCAGGCGCGCTTGTTCATTGGCGGATTGCTATTATAACGGCGGCATTGCCAGGTGCACGCCAGGAGCGGTTCACAGCCGAGGAGACAGACGTTCTCGTCAGGGCAGTAAAAGATAGAGAAGTGACATTGTATAGGAAAGGCAGAGCAGTTTTCTCATTGCACTAAGTTGCCCACTCATGCTGCTCATTCAAATTCTTATTTTTATATATATATTTTTTTTTATTGTGGTATTTTTTAATTGTTAAGTTCGTAGAATTAGTTTAACCATTGTACTTTTTAACTTAATTTAAGACCCGTATATGTTTATTGTTTGCACCTTCCTGCCACAGTAAATTCTGTGTTTGTGTAACATAGGCTACATGGCGAATAAACCAAATTCTGATGCTGATTGGGAGTCAGGTGGCTGAGCGGTTAGGGAGTCGGGCTAGTAATCTGAAGGTTACCAGTTCGATTCCCAGCTGTGCCAAATGACGTAGTGTCCTTGGGCAAGGCACTTCACCCTACTTGTCTCGGGAGGAATGTCCCTGTACTTACTATAAGTCGCTCTGGATAAGAGCGTCTGCTAAAAAAATTACTAAATGTAAATGATTGGGATGGGAGAAGAAACCCACCCAATTAGCTTTGGATAAACAGGCGTGGGAGGAAATTGCCACAATTGTTACTGTAAGAGCCAAATTCATTATTTCATGTGTTATAATAATTTAGTTTAAAAAGATTTAAAAAGGTAACTGAAGATGAATAATTTCATTATGATTTGAAAGAATGTTTAGGTTAAATCATTTAGTATTGGATTTTCAAAGCTGAATAACTTGTCAGAATGTAAGCTTCCATCAGATGACGTTACGTCAGTATAATACCTGCGTGTTGGACTTTTAGTTTAGATTTGAGCTCAGAGAGGTTGGAAGCGACAGTTTTTTTTGACCGTGTGAACTTGTATCTGTACGTTTTCTAGTAAACATTTGTTATTGGGTGTGCTTTGCCTTCGGCAAGGGCACAACCTTTGTTCTCTCACATATATATTATTATTATTATTCTTTTTGCCCCCCTAAAACTCAGTCAATATTTGGCCTATATAGACAACGTAGGTGTCAAAAGTTTCGTCTTGGTAGCGATTGAGTTGCTTGTATTGGAATTTACGTTCCGTTGCATGGTTTAGGCTGAAGTTAAGTTTTTGTGGCGAAAAGTGAAGCTAACGGTGGCTAATTTGCTAGCCACAGTCACTGACGTTACTAACGTCACTACGTCACTAACGTCACGAAAACACGCGTGATTACCTGTAGCAGAACATTCGTTTCGCATCTGTTAACTTGGGGGATAGCTAGGCTAACTATAGCTTTACTGCAAGGCAGCTGCAGAAACGCCACAAGCAAAGAGGCCAGGGTGATAACTATTTACTCATTTTACCTTGTGATATGACACACAATTGTGATGTGTAATGTACAATATAAGCTGATATTATTAAGGAAGTACATCTACTTTCGGAAACAGTAGTCTACTATTTCACTGAAGTATTAGCATCATGACATTAGCCTGTGTTGCCCGGGCAACACATACTACAGTGGTCTATGATGTAGCGTTATCTGTTTTCAATCGTTAAAATAAACATTCCTCACATATACATTTTCGTTGTAGGATTTATTCTGACATTAGTAAACGATTTGTTGGTGAAATTACCATTACCTGTCGTTTCAAACCAGTGTAGCTCACTGCAACGCTGTAGCTTACGCGAGACACACTACAAAAACATCTACACTAAACAGCTGTTTAGGAAGTCAAACAGCGACAGAACATGTTCGGCACTCTCCTTACTTAAATCAAAAGTCTATCTAACTACTAACCTGAACTTCATTGCCACAGCCTAAACGTTGTCAATCTGTTCATGAAAATAATTCATTTCAGCCTAAACCGTACAACGGAACGTTAAATCCAATTCAACCAACGCAATCGCTACCAAGACGAACACAGCAGTAGTCTAGTACTGTACCGTAGTAGTACAATTTACCGGGGCAGCTTCTCCACACAGGGCTATATCGCATTTTGCGTTGTTACTGACAATGGTCGCTACCAGTGAGCTTTTTATGAATGAGCGATTTTCCACTAAATAAATGTCAAGCTTATTTACGTTTTGGGGGGCATATTTTCAGTTAGCAGATGGTACTGTTTGAATCGCGATTCAATCTTCTACTGCCGGTAACGTTGTAGAATAATCTTCAAAGGGGGTTCTTTATTCATGAATGAATGCAATATGAGTAGGCTAAATGCTTGAAAATATCACGAGAAGGGAAAAACTTAAAAGGACGTTTAAGTCATAGAGATTAGGTCAATTTTTACACCGGTCTGCCAAATGTATTCGTTTTGATTCAACGATGAGGCTGCCTCTTGCAGGGGAAATGAGAAGACATCCATTTCATTCTACACTTCACTCGTATTTTCAGTTGTAAATGAGCAGCAAAAAAAATATGCTTTTAAATCTATGTAATCTTTATAAATAATAAGTATGCATTTTTATATAACATATACAGAAATATCAGTTGTAAAAATGTCATTCAAAAACAGACCCCTGTGCAACCGACGCAAGCAAGCACACCCTACAATTTCCACTCGCGTGTCAATGAATAGTTTCTAAGACTGAACTCAAAATTGTGGTACAGAAGACTCAGAACAGACGGAGTGCCACTACATTTAGTCAAAAAAACTAACTAGTTTAGCCGAGTTTAACTGGATTGCCTTAACAAGGAGAAGAACGCAGCTTAGCCTGCTGCTGGAGTAAAAAGGACTGGAAGCTAACGTTGGAACCGGTAATCCATTGAAGTATTCTACGAGAACAAGTATCGAAAAACAACTTTTTATCTTTGAGTATTAAGAAGACATGAAGATAATTAGTGAGATTGGAGGAAAACAAAAGTTAAAACTGTAACTACTCCATGCTGGAAATTGCAACGTGATTCACCCCTAGCAAGAACCTACGCTGATAGCAAGCCTTTATTCAGTCAATGCAGAGTTTTTAGCGATTTTTGAGAAGCTGTTTTGAACTCGTTTATTAAGAAAAGTTTCGTGTAAGAAAGAGCTTTTGAACTGTGGCATACAGCTTGAGCATTAACTCGGCAACGTGTACGATGGCTGATGGGGAAGAACAGAGAGGCGAGGAGGATATGATGGCGCAGGGAAGATCACGTAAGCTAACTGAGAAGGCATTAGAAGACAAGTTGCAGAAATACATTGCATTGAGGAGACGAAAATTAGGAACTCTGACAAACACAATAAGGGAGTTTGAGATATTAATGCGTGATGCTAGAAACGTCCAAAATGTGCAAGATGCAATGGAAAATGATTTTGCAGAGTTGGTAGGAGAGTTCAGAAGTCTCAACAGTGAAGTTGCAAATCTTTTAAGTGAGGATGAAAGATGTTTGACCAGGATTATTGGTTTGAAATTAAAATGGCACCAATCAGAGAATTTATGAAAGAAACTAAAAGATGGATAGCAGCTGTGCATGAATCAACATCAGTGCTGCCAATGGAAAACGTACAGCAAAAAGAATTTGATCGGATGGATAGCCTGCAAGAAGCTGTTAGACCAAATGACAGTATTTCCCAGGCAGGAGATAGAAATGCAGAACGTGGTAGCCTATGTGGAACACAAGTAAGTCATGCAACAGCCGCATCACGTGTTTCGTCAACACTGATTAGGCAGGAAGCACAGCATGCAGCTCTGCTAGAGCGTGCTGCAGCACTGAAGAGAAAGCAAGAGCTTGAATTTGAATCCGCTAGAATCCAAGCTGAAAAGGAATTTGAAACCGCTAGAATTCAAGCTGAAAAATAAGAATTAGAGATGAAAACGGCGTAAGCTGAAAGTCAAGCAAAATTAAAGGTGCTTAAAGAATATGAAAGATCTGAAGATAGTTACAGTTACCATACGCATTTTGGGAATGTGAAGAAGGAAAGCGTTAGCATAAGGATCCCGCAACAAGCTAACACAAACGGTCGCATTCAACAATCAATGCTGCACTCTCAACCACCACCGTCTCAGTCAGCCACAAGTCATCGGCCTAACACTCGAGTGGACAGAGATGATGACATACTAAAGGTCATGCAAAGGCAGAATGTAATCACAGAGCTACTTGTAAAACAACAGCAGCTGTCTCAGCTACCAACAAAGGACATTCCTGTGTTCAAGGGCGATGCGCTACAGTTCAAATCTTTCATCAGAGCATTCGAACATGCAATAGACCAGAAGACTGACAATGAGCAGGATAAATTGTACTTCTTGGAACAGTATACAGCCGGTGAACCCCAAGAGCTTGTCCGCAGCTGCACTCATATGACACAAAGCAAAGGCTATCTTGAAGCAAAGCGGTTACTTCATAAGCACTACGGGGACGAACTACGGATTGTCAGCACGTATATTGATAAAGCACTAAAATGGCCGCAAGTGAAGTCTGAGGATGGAAAAGCATTGAGTGCTTATGCAATGTTCTTAATTGGATGTCACAACACCATGATGGACATTGAATACTTAGAAGAGATGGACAACCCTACCAATCTACGGACAATGGTGTCCAAACTGCCGTACAAAATGAGAGAACGTTGGCGGGTTGGAGCTTTCGATATCAAAGAGCGAAGTGGCAGAAGAGCGAAGTTTGCTGACTTGGTGAAATACATTGACCGTCAAGCTAAAATAGCATCAGATCCCCTCTTTGGTAATATACCAGACAGCCGCCCATCTACAAGTGGAAAAACAGAACAGAAAGAGAGGTATCCCCCAAAGAAAGAAATACGTGGAAGCAGCTTCGCCACCAATGTTTCAGCAGAAAGCAAAGGGCCTCAAGAAACGCATGGTAAGCCAGCGATCTCAAGCAAAACCACAAGCGCCTTCGATAAGCCGTGTCTGTACTGCCAGCAGCCTCACACTCTTGCTGCATGCAGTAAAATCAAAGCTCAACCACACAAAGAACAAGTGGACTTCTTGAAGTCAAAGGGATTGTGTTTCGGATGCTTAATGCCTGGCCATCTCATCAAATTCTGCAAAGGAAGAAGGGAGTCAGGTGGTTGAGCGGTGAGGGAATCGGGCTAGTAATCCGAAGGTTGCCAGTTCGATTCCCGGTCATGCCAACTGACGTTGTGTCCATGGGAAAGACACTTCACCCTACTTGCCTCGGGGGAATGTCCCTGTACTTACTGTAAGTCGCTCTGGATAAGAGCGTCTGCTAAATGACTAAATGTAAATGTAAGAATTGAATGTAAAGAATGTAAGTTGAAGCATCTGGACATTCTGAACATAATCAAAGAAGGATCTGCTGTGTCTGAAAAGAAAGAACATGCTCATGGAAGCCAAGTATCATGTGCTCAGGTTTCTGTCCACCAAGAGTCTTGTAGCCTCACAGGGGCCGGAGAAGCTGAATGTGTGCTGTCAATAGTACCGGTGAAAATTAAATCAAAGAAGAGTAACAAGTGTGTAGAAACATACGCCTTTTTAGACCCGGGAAGCACAGCAACCTTCTGTACGGAAGACCTGCAAAGAAAACTGAGTGTCAAAGGAAAACCGACACAAATACATCTCAGCACCATGGGACAAGACAAACCTGAAGAACCAAAGCTCATGAACAGTTTAGCTATCTCAGACCTTGAAGTGTGCGGATGGGAAGACACCAGCTTCATTGACCTGCCGAAGGTGTTCACACACAGAAACATACCTGTGCACACTGGAAACATACCTAAGCAGTCAGACATCCAGAAGTGGCCTTACCTCAGAGAAGTGAGCTTGCCAGAAATAAAAGCTGACATAGGCCTACTTATTGGAGCCAACTGTGCGAGAACAATGGAGCCATGGCACATTATCAACAGTCAATATGGAGGCCCATATGCTGTCAAGACCGCCATTGGCTGGGTGGTGAACGGACCCATAAGAAAATAACTGAAAGACGAAGATAGTGAGTCACCTCATCTTTCAGTGAATAGGATCTCTGTGATGGAAATTGAGAAACTTCTAGTCGAACAGTACAACACTGATTTTCCAGAGCGGAAGTACGACGACAAAGAAGAGATGTCCCAGGAAGACAAGCAGTTTTTGCAGTCTGTGCAGAAGACTACAACGTTCGAGAGGGGGCATTACTGTGTTGGATTGCCACTCAGGAACGAGAAGGTCAAAATGCCCAACAACCGGTGCGTTGCTGAACAGCGCATAACCTGTCTGCCAAAAAAGCTACGGAAGAATCATGAGTTCTTTGAGGACTACAAGAGCTTCATGCACACGATCATTGAAAAGGGCTATGCCATTCAAGTTCCACCACACCAGCTGAACCGTGACGACAACAGGGTGTTCTACATACCACACCACGGTGTTTATCACCCGAAGAAGAAAAAGCTCCGGGTGGTTTTTGACTGCACCGCCTCCTTCCAGGATCGATCTTTGAACAGTGAGTTGCTTCAAGGGCCCGACATGACCAACACATTGGTTGGTGTCCTCTTAAGATTTCGTGAGGAACCTGTGGCGTTAATGGCAGACATCGATTCGATGTTTTATCAGGTTAAAGTGCCAGAACATGACGCAGACCTTCTACGTTTTCTTTGGTGGCCAAACGGCAAGTTGACTGAACCTGTGGAAGAATTCCGGATGACAGTGCACCTCTTCGGAGCCACCTCTTCGCCGAGTGTTGCCTCATATGCGCTAAGAAGAACAGCTGAAGATCACAGAGACGTTGCATCCCCAGAAGCCGTTCAGACAGTCCTCCGTAACTTCTATGTGGATGACTGCTTGAAGAGCCTAGCAACAGAAGATTATGCAGTGGCTTTAGCTCAAGATCTACGGACTTTGTGTGCCAATGGGGGCTTTACATTGGCAAAGTGGATGAGTAACAGCAGGAAGGTGTTGCTGTCAATCCCAGAGGTTCACAGAGCTAGTGAATTGAAAGACCTGGATCTGAGACACAACGCTTTGCCAGTTGAAAGGACCCTCGGTGTCCAGTGGGACACGGAATCAGATCATTTCACATACCAAATGAAGCTGCAAGACAAACCGATGACCAGAAGAGGCATCTTGTCAGTTGTCAATTCCATCTACGACCCCCTCGGCTTTCTGGCCCCGGTCATCTTGCCAGCTAAACTCCTGTTGAAAGAACTCTGTAAAGAACAACATGGGTGGGATGAAGACGTCGGTGAGAAGCATGCTGAACATTGGAGAAAGTGGATTGGAGATGTTACTCACCTCTCCAACTTTCGAGTGAACAAGTGTTTGAAGCCTTTGGATTTAGGATGCACTGCTGCAGCGCAGTTGCACCATTTTTCTGATGCCTCAGAGTACGCATATGGCACTGTGTCTTATCTGTTATTGGAGAATACAGAAGGCAAGAAACATTGTGCGTTCCTTATGGGGAAATCAAGAGTATCCCCACTCAAGTTGATCACTATCCCAAGACTTGAGCTGACCGCAGCGGTTGTGGCAGTGAAGGTAGACAAGATGCTACAGCAAGAACTTAAGATCCCACTGCAACAATCCATCTTCTGGACAGATAGCACTACGGTGCTCAGATACATTGACAGAGAAAGAGCCCGTTTCAAGACCTTCGTCGCTAACAGAATTGTACTCCTCAAAGAAGCAACCAAGCCGTCACAATGGAAGTATGTTAGGACGACAGAGAATCCTGCAGAATCCTGCAGATCAAGCCAGCAGAGGCCTGAAGGCAAAGAACTTGGTCCAAGGGGGAACCTGGATCAACATGCCAAACTTTTTGTTGAACAGTGAAAATGACAAATGCCAGAGCAGCCAGACAGAAAAGAAGAAAGCCTTACAAACGATCCGGAAGTCAAGAACAAAGTCATAGTCAACGCAATCAAGGTCAAAGAAGATATGGAACCATTGAACGAACTGATAAACTATCACTCAGATTGGCATAAATTGAAAAGATCAGTAGCCTGGATTTTGAAAGTAAAGGAAACTCTGTGGAAGCTGAAGGAAGAAAGAAAAGAGTTATCACAAACAATCCATCAAACTGAAAAGGACCCTGAAAAGCAAAAGTCAAAATTAGAACAACACATGAAGAAATACAAAAGAACAAAAGGAAAGAAATCACTTACCTTGGATGATTTAGTAGCTGCGGAATCAGAGATTATCCGATGCAGCCAGAGACAGCAGTTCAGAGAAGAGGTCAAAACCTTGCAGGAGGGCAGACAGCTCAGCCGCAGCAGTCAGTTGCTCAAACGAGATCCCATTCTCCAAGACAACACCTTAAGGGTTGGTGGAAGACTCAACAAGTCTGCCATGCCAGAAAATGCTAAACATCCTGTGATTCTGTCTAAGCATAGCAGAGCCGCCACACTGATTTTAAGAGACATACACCAAAGAACAGGACACTGTGGATGCAGTTATGTCTTGGCACAACTTAGACGCAAGTACTGGATCCCACAGGCCAATTCTGCGATCCGAAAGATAATCAGCAAATGTGCAACATGCCGCAGGATCAACGGAAAGGTTGGAGAACAGAAGATGGCAAGCTTGCCTGAAGATCGTCTCTTGCCAGACAAACCTCCTTTCACAAACACTGGTGTTGATTTCTTCGGACCGTTTGATGTCAGACGGGGCCGGGGTACGGTCAAGAGATACGGCGTGATGTTCACTTGTCTCACTCTCAGAGCGGTGCACATCGAAGTTGCAGATAGCCTTGACACTGACTCTTGTGTTAATGCAATTTGACGTTTCATAAGCAGAAGAGGCCAAGTTACCATCACGAGGTCGGATAATGGCACTAATGTTGTGTCTGCTGAAAGAGAACTGAGAGAAGCCATCCAACAGCTGGATAACGTCAAGATTGAAAGAGCCCTGAAACCAAAAGGGATAAAGTGGATATTCAACAGCCCAGCAGCCTCTCACCAAGGTGGGGTTTGGGAAAGACAAGTCCGGACAGTGCGAAGAATCCTTAATTCCTTATTGAAAGAACAGACAGTGAATGACGATTGCCTACACACAATAATGTGTGAAGTGGAAAGCATCATAAATGGCAGGCCGCTCACAAGCGTCTCGGATGATGTGAACGACGTTGAGCCTCTGACACCGAACCACTTGTTGTTGCTGAAATGTCAACCCAGCATGCCTCCAGGCATATTCAGCAAAGACGACATATACACAAGAAGGAGATGGAAACAAGTCCAATATCTCATGGATTTATTCTGGACCAGATGGACACGTGAGTATCTTCCACTTCTACAGGAGCGCCAGAAATGGCTGAAGCCTAGAAGAAACTTCATGACCGGAGATGTCGTGCTACTAGTGGACAGTTCCTCTCCACGCAATTCCTGGCTCATGGGGAAAGTTGTGGAAATATTGCCAGACTCAAATGGAACAGTGAGAAGAGTAAAGATAAAGACTAAAACCAGCACGCTGGAAAGGCCTGTAAACAAGCTGTGCCTATTGGAAAAGGCAATATCAGAAGAGTGAAGAGAGAAGATACTAGTTTAATAGTTTATGGACATTTGAAGTATTGTGGCTCTTGTTTGTTGTTATTTAAGTTATAATTGCTTAGTCCTGCTGTCTAACCAATTAGGGGCCGGGTAATGTAAGAGCCAAATTCATTATTTCATGTGTTATAATAATTTAGTTTAAAAAGATTTAAAAAGGTAACTGAAGATAAATAATTTCATTATGATTTGAAAGAATGTTTAGGTTAAACTATATCATTTAGTATTGGCTTTTCAAAGCTGAATAACTTGTCAGAATGTAAGCTTCCATCAGATGACGTTACGTCAGTATAATACCTGCGTGTTGGACTTTTAGTTTAGATTTGAGCTCAGAGAGGTTGGAAGCGACAGTTTTTTTTGACCGTGTGAACTTGTATCTGTACGTTTTCTAGTAAAAAAAATGTATTGAAGATTTACTTGTCTCACTCGCGTGTCAATGAATCGTTTCTAAGACTGAACTCAAAATTGTGGTACAGAAGACTCAGAACAGACGGAGTGCCACTACAGTTACAAATCAAGTTCAAATACATAGAGATTTCTCATGAAAATCTTTTTAATCATTGACATGAAAGAAATGTAACAGCCATAGAATAAATCACAACAATGTAACGAAGCTACGCAGGAAGAAGACCCTGGCCTCGCCAGCAGTGCGCACGGGCCAAGCTTGCGCCCTTAAAATAGCATATGAATAATGCGTTGACTTTAGACTACGTTTTTCCTGATCTCTGGTGGAATTGTTTTTTGGAAACTGCAAAATAGCACCAGGGAATGTTTGCGCCAGAACACGCCTTATTTTTTCGCTGAACCGTCCCCGGGAGTGCAAGTTCATTCCCTAATTTACCGACGTGCGTCTGTGGAGGGAAAAGTCTGCTTTGCGTCGAGTGCAAACAAGGAATGATACTTGCGTCGTTGACAAAGTCAATTGCGCCCCTAGGGCCCCTAGTATGAAAATGAATACAAAGAACACACACACTTTCAAGCTACAGTTATATTCAGACTGTGAGCAAGACAAAGCACATATAACATCTGCCTATACACACGCCTTATCAAATGTAATATGCACAAATTACGCCAGTTTACACGCACACCTAATTATCTATCAAACTGTAAGGTGTAGTGTTCATTCCACGCTTGCTAAAACTCGCCAGAGTAGCCTACTTGTAATTCACCCGTATCAGGTACCTGGTGAATGCTCTGTGTGCAGCTACGCTGACAATGACACTGACGCTGTCCTGTCCTCTGCTCTGCTCCCTTCTCCCCTCCCATACCCTCCTCTACACTCCTCTGATCTAGCAGTATGGCTGTGTTATTTCACCAGGTGAATGAAGTGACTGATCACAGTCTGATTTTGATTAAAAACATCATAGCAAATGAGTCAGCATATCTAAACTACGCATCAGTCGATGAAATATAAGATTGAAATTAGACAGAGATTTATGACTTCCCCTGCAGGCTGCTGGACTGCTTTGGCTCTGAGGTTGTTTGTTAATTTCATTCCTCTTCTTAAATAGAGCATGTAATTCCTTTAGGGGACCAGATTTTACCCAATTCACCCGGTGAGTCACTTGGCTGTGATTGGGAGGCCAGCACTGGGACCTAGTGGCCTGGTACCTGTAATAGACAAGGATTGGGGAGACAGAAAGAGAGATAGGGAAGGGGGAGACAGAGAGAAGGAGAGGGGAAGAGGGGGAGGGACAGAGAGAAAAGGAGAGGGGGGAGACGACAGAGAGAGAGGAGGGGAAGAGACAGATAGAACGTGAGGGGGGCCAGGGTGTATTAACTTAGTGCTTGGGGGGGTCATCTACAGAGAATATGATGAGGGATCATGTGTAAACAATAAATGAGAGATATAGACAAACACCCACACAACAGGGACTGGGGTGCTGTTAGATGAATTCTCTGTCAGAAGGCAGGCCGGAAGGAGGCACGACAATGTAAAAGAGTTGACTTGGTTTATTAGACGAGCTGTTCGGATCACACCCATCAGTTCATGACAAAATGATTAGCATGAGTGAAGACTCTGTCTCTCACGACGTGAGTCTGGACATGTTCAAACACAGAATTCACAGAATCGCCTCCTTACTGGGTCTCAGAGATCAGTACATTGATACAGTAGAACGGACAACAGGTGAACCCCGTCGTAACTCATGTAAGCTCCTATTTGTGCATGTTTTCCCCCTGCTGTCTCCTCAAAGTCTTGGTCGATTACGTTCCCCATGTCTATATTCGCTCTCAATGACGGGCCTCGCTGCATGACCTCTTGACCTCACGAAGACCCAAGCTTCATGTACATAGAAAATCTGCCCAACAGGTGCCACCTGGGTGAACACGTTTACATGAGGGAAGCTTTTGAGGATGTGTGTGGAGTGTGTTGAGGTGTGTCAGGTTTTCTACATTCCATCTCTCTCAGCAGAGTTTCTGTAAGGTCCTAATTGGTCGCACTGCTGCTGTAAAAACACACACACACTGCAAACTACTGTTGATGTTTCCCTTCAAGTGAGAATGGGTCCCAAGACAGGGAATCCCTATTACACAGCTACTGAGTTGTACAACACACACACAAAAACACAACCACACCACACAAGATGTGTATGAAGGGATTGGTGGTAGAGGCCCAGACAGTGTGTGGTTAACAAGCTTGTTTCCCATCAGGAAGTATCCCATCACCGTGCTCTCTTTCTTTCTCTCTCTCTCTCTCTCTCTCTCTCTCTCTCTCTCTCTCTCTCTCTCTCTCTCTCTCTCTGTGAGTGTACAGGCAGACAAAGCCCTTCTCATCCTAGCTCTCCTGTGCTGCTGCTCTCAGCTCTATCTCTCTGGTGATGTACAGCACGAACCTCAGCCACCCCTCACTTTGCTTCTTGTTATTTGTCTGTCTTATCTTCCTCTCTCTCTTAAAAAAAAAAAGGTGTCTTTGTTGCTGTACGTGTGTGTGTTTGTGCCTGTGTGAGCTCACACACACAGACACACACGCAGGCACACAAGTATACAAAGGCACACAGGTGCACACTCAAACACCTAAAGTATATCATGCTCTACATCTGTACCTGATGATAGGAAGTGTAGGTGGGATGAATGATACCTCAGTTTGATTGACGCACAGCCTGAGGTCAGACAACAACAGCGTCTTTCTCACCTCTCCACACTCTTCACTGCGTTGCACCTCCTTCTCTCTTCTCTCCTCTTCAATAGGGAATGAATTTTCCTTTTCCTCATCTGCACTTTCTTTCAATTAGATTTTTTCGTCCGGATTTCTTTTCACACTTTCACACTCCCTTGCTCCCCCATCGTCATGTTCTCTTCACTTATTAACGTTTCCCCTAAGTCCCTCCTCCACCTCCCTTCATCCCTCGCTCCCCCACACCAGTTTCTGAGCGGGGTTCCCTTCATCAGGTGAATCAGAGGAAGACAGGGGCGATGGCCAACCCAGTCTCTAAGATAGGCTATTACACTCCTACATTACATACCTGCAAAACACTGGAACATTAGCTGATACATGAGCTGTATGAGGAGTCAAGTACAACATATACAGCATTTAGTCAACGTGACTGAATGGAAAGCCTTTGGAACTTGTATTAACATGTGTTAAAGTGTGTTTGAGTGTCAGGGTCGCCCACTCTGGCAGACTTGACAAGACACTTATGCTTTTGTGTCTGTCACACTGTCATTTTGCTCTTGCAGGTAGTGTGTTGTTTAAAGTGGGAACATAATTAACGCTGTGAACCCTAAAACATCCAGTTCAACTGGTATAAGAATAATAATAAGTTGTTGTGAATCGCAGGTTAAAGCCCATGGACAGCTCTTTGCTCTCCCCGTGCAGCAACATGTTCAGCACCATGTACAGTTGCTTGTAATACGTACACTTTTAGGGCCCTATCTTGCACCCAGCGCAATTGACTTTGTCAACGACGCAAATATCATTCCTAGTTTTCACTCGGCGTAAAGCGGACTTTTCCCTCCACAGACGCACGTCGGTAAATTAGGGAATGACCTTGCGCTCCCGGGGGCGGTTCAGCGAAAAAAGGAGGTGTGTTCCGGCGCAAACGTTCCCTGGTGCTATTTTGCAGTTTCAGAAAAACAATTCCGCCACAGACCAGGAAAAACGTAGTTTAAAGTCAATGGCGTGTTATTTAGATGCTATTTTAAGGGCGCATGCTTGGCCCGTGCGCACTTCTGGCGAGGCCAGGGTCTTCTTCCTGTGAAGCTACGTTACATAGAATTTTTTTCATGTCAATGATTAAAAAGATTTTCATGAGAAATATCTATGCATGTGAACTTGATTTGTAACAATTGTGGCAATTTCCTCCCACGCCTGTTTAACCAAAGCTAATTTGGGTGGGTTTCTTCTCCCACCCCAATCAGAATTTGGTTTATTCTCCATGTATGTTACACAAACATATTATTTACTGTGGCAGGAAGATGCGAACAATAATCATATACGGGTCTTAAATTAAGTAGGAAAAAGTACAATGGTTAAACTAATTATAAGAACTAAACAATTTATAAATATATCAATTTAAAAAATAAAATATAGAAAATTAAGACAAAGAATTTGAATGAGCATCATGAGTGGGCAACTTAGTGCAATGAGAAAACTGCTCTGCCTTTCCCATACAATGTCACTTTATCTTTTACGACCCTGACGAGAACGTCGGTCTCCTTGGCTGTATACCGCTCCTGGCGTGCGCCTGGCAAATCCACCATTATATTAGCAATCCACGATGGAACAAGCGCGCCTGCTCTTAAAGGGAACGTGAGATGACGCTCTGATTGGTTTATTGCACGTTACGCCCAAACCACACCCATTAGTAATGTAGCTACTTCAGACCAACCCATTTTAGATTTGTGCCAGGCGCAAAGTCATTTATCCCGCCGCTATAATAGCAACAGCGCCAGAGTCCCGCCCACAAAGTTACTTGCGCTTTGCGTTTTGATACTTGCGTTTCAGATCGTTAAAATAGGGCCCTTAGAGCTGCAAATTCAGCACCATGGAGAGCGCTTTGCCCGTGTCTTCATACATTGGGGGGTTCGGAACCATGGACAGCTCAGTGAATATGCTGTAACTTTGGAGAGCATCTTCTATCACACCAGGACGGTCAGGAACAGACGCACTCCAAACAGCAGATGTGGAATATTGCCTAGGTATTTTCTGATCAACCAAGGAGCAGCCAATGATCTTTCTTCCAGCTCTGTTTGAAGCCTCTCCTTCCATTCCTGCCCTGCCTTTTTGGTGCTTCAGTGTTTCCCCTCTCTTGTCCCAGTACTGTGTTGCAGACTAATAATTACAGCTTTAATAGCAGGGTTGTGGAGAGAGCTTCTCAGCTGGGAACCACGTCGATGACCAGAGCCAGAGACAGGTTCAGGTAGCAAAGCTGTTGGAAATTGAGTGCTTGTAATTGCCCCATTAAGAATATCAAAAGTGCCAAAAGTGTTTATTTCAGAATTGAATAAAACCTGAATAAAACCAGAAGCGCTGGGATGGATGGAGGGATGGAGAAAAGAACAGAAAAAGGGAAAGAAATGAAACATGCCCTGAAGGACAGGTGTTGAGCTGTTCAACATCAGTTCCTATCTGCTTTTATGTCCAAAGACCTTGAAAATCCATGCCATCAAACACACAAACCCACTAGACTCTGTCTAATTTCACTCTCTGTCACTCTCTTACCCACCCTAACTCACACATACATTCACAGAGTGATGTAACAAGGATTCTTCCTGCATGAAGGCGTTGGCGACATCTGATTTATAATGATGGAGATGTGTGTGTCTGTGCGTGCGTGTGAGTGACTAAGCATTTTCACAAGGATTTACAGCTGGCTTGGCGAGCCAACACACACACACACAGAGAGCCAGACTCGCTCTCTCTTTCACAAACACACACTCATGCAAGCACAAACACAGTACACACACAGATTACAAACAGTCTTAGTGGCCGTATTTTAACGATCTGAAACGCAAGTATCAAAACGCAAAGCGCAAGTAACTTTGTGGGCGGGGCTCCGGCGCTGTTGCTATTATACCGGCCGGATAAATTACTTTGCGCCTGGCGCAAACCTAAAATGGGTTGGTCTGAAGTAACTACATTACTAATTGTGTGGTTTGGGCGTATCGTGCAATAAACCAATCATCTCACATTCCCTTTAAGAGCAGGCGCGCTTGTTCCATGGCGGATTGCTATGATAATGGCGGATTTGCCAGGGGCACGCCAGGAGCGGTTCACAGCCGAGGAGACCGACGTTCTCGTCAGGGCCGTAAAAGATAGAGAAGTGACATTGTATGGGAAAGGCAGAGCAGTTTTCTCATTGCACTAAGTTGCCCACTCATGCTGTTCATTCAAATTCTTAGTCTTATTTTTATATATATTTAATTTTTTTCAATTGCTATATTTTTCAATTGTTTAGTTCTTAGAATTAGTTTAACCATTGTACTTTTTTACTTAATTTAAGACCTGTATATGTTTATTGTTTGCACCTTCCTGCCACAGTAAATTCCGTGTTTGTGTATACATGGCAAATAAAGAGAATTCTGATTCTGATTGGGATGGGAGAAGAAACCCACCCCAATTAGCTTCGGTTAAACAGGCGTGGGAAGAAATTGCCACAATTGTTACAAATCAAGTTCAAATACATAGAGATTTCTCATATTCTCAAAAATATTTTTAATCATTGACATGAAAGAAATGTAACACAGCCATACAATAAATCAAAACAATGTAGGCATAACGTAGCTTCGCAGGAAGAAGACCCTGGCCTCGCCAGCAGTACGCACGGGCCAAGCATGCACCCTTAAAATATCATCTGAATAACGTTTAACGGCTACGTTTTTCCTGGTCTGTGGCAGAATTGTTTTTCTGAAACTGCAAAATAGCACCAGGGAACGTTTGCGCCGGAACACGCCTCCTTTTTTCGCTGAATCGCCCCCAGGAGAGCAAAGTCATTCCCTAATTTACCGGCGTGTGTCTGTGGAGGGAAAAGTCCGCTTCGCGTCAAGTGCAAACTAGGAATGATACTTGCGTCGTTGACAAAGTCAATTGCGCTGGGTGCAAGATAAGGCCCTCAGTCTTTCTTTACACTATTCTCCCCCTCTCTCTTTCTCTCTCTCACACACACTCTATAACACGGTGTGTTAACATCTGCTGTGATTGCCTTCATCTGTCTTGCTTTGTGTCACGGACCACAAGGGAGTCCAGCATGTATAGACCTAATGATTTCTAACATACATGTTCCAGGTACATACATGACCACCCTCTACCCCGGCTTCATGTGACTACTGTCAAACTGGAGAACAGGTGGTACCCATGTTACACAGATGGGGTGCTGAGAAAAGCACAGCAACCCTCTGGCTAAGACACAGCAAGGGCACACACACACACGGAAACCCAGCAGGCTGACACACCAGTTACACGGTTGTCACAGCCACATCCACACACACAGCTGGAGAGCATGTTTAAAGCCATCTGTCAGTGACTGAAAGACGGAAGTACTGTGGCACATGCTCCAGGCTATCAAAGCCATGCTGTCAATTGGTGAGGTGTTAAGCTTGATGTATGTGTTTCTTTGTGTGTGTGTGTGTGTGTGTGTGTGTGTGTGTGTGTGTGTGTGTGAGTAACCGTGACAATGAGCCATTCTTTGACCAGGCTGGAATAGCACATTTCTGACACCTGACAGCTTTCCCCAATGCCGCACACAGTTTTCCCAGCACTCCACAAGGATAATCCTCGATTCCAGGCCCTCTCTGATGACCTCACATTCACCAGGGCCTCAGGCTGGATCATTACCTGAGATGAAAGGAGTAGGGGAGGGGCGGGTAGCGTCAATGTCATTGTCAGCGTAGCTGCACACAGAGCATTCACCGCGTACCTGATGCGGGTGAATTACACGTAGGCAACTCTGGCGAGTTTTAGCAAGCGCGGAATGAACACAACACCTTACAGTTTGATAGATAATTAAGTGTGCGTATAAACAGTCGTATTTTTTTTTTTCATATGACATCTGATAAGGCGTGTGTATAGGCAGGTGTTATATGTGCTTTGAATACTGTGTCAGCACGGCACACCTGCCTGCCTAAACGCGTGAGCTCTCTAAGCATGGGTTAGAATAGGTTACATCAAGGGACCGCTGTTTCAAAATTCGTTCTGTGCCACGATGAACATGCTCATCACTAGAAGCGCAGAGCCATTTTTCCCTGACTCATTTTCCAAAAAGGTGTTATATGTGCTGGGCTGACACAGTATTCGAAGCACATAACACCTGCCTATACACACGCCTTATCAAATGTGATATGCACAAATTACGCCTGTTTATACGCACACCTAATTATCTATCAAACTGTAAGGTGTAGTGTTCATTCCGCACTTGCTACAACTCGCCAGAGTAGCATACTCGTACTTCACCCGTATCAGGTCTGCGGTGAATGCAATGAATGTGCACTTACGCTGACTGATTACATCCCATGTGTGAGTGTGTGTGCACGTTTGTGTGCATGTGTGTGTGTGTGCATGCATGTGTGTGTGTGTGTGTGAATGTGTATGAGCGTGTGTGTACAGACACCTCCACATACCTGGGGGGGCAGAGCTGTTTCTCTGTAACTGTTGTCACCTCACCTCTCCCTGTGTCCTCGGGCATAGCAACAGTAGGATCAGGAAAGGTATATCGATGGAGGGAGATGAGCGGGGGAGGAGGGAAACTGAGTAGGTTGCTAAAATAGTACCTATTGATTGCCACTTAGGAGGAGGAGTCAGTGGCCCAGCAGTGTTGAAGTAAAATTTTGGTGAGATTCTGACCGGACCTTGGGCCTCATGTACATACATTCACAAACGTAGCGTTATTAGCGCCATGGCCAACCCGCAGATTGCGCACGCTGTGATACTTCAGTTTACGTCGTATTTACGAAACATACGCCCACTAAACCGTACAAGGCTCGACCATAACGATGGCCCGATGGCCTGGGGCCAGTAAAAAGTAAAGTTGACAGTTAAACTAGCAACTCACTGTCCCGATCGGGCCACTGCAAATTATTGATTGAAAAAGAAATGTGATAGAAGGGGAATGAGAGGAAATGAGAGAGAGACAAAGGTTGGGAGGGAGAGGTAAAATGGGAATGAAACACTGGGAGACCGAGAGAGGGAGATGGAGGGCTGGAGGGAGAGAGCAAGGGAGATGGAGAGAGAGACTAAAAGAGAGAGAGGGAGGAAGTGAAGGAGGGTTTGAGTAAATCTGTCAGAAGCAAAAAAAAAAAGTTCGAAACAGCTCTCTGTGCAAAGACAGAGTGATGGAGCAGAGACATAGAGTTGGGGAGGAGGGATGTGGGATGGAGTGATGGAGGTGGTACTAAAGCCACAGGAGGTGTGAAGGTGAAGAAAGTGAGTTTTGCCATCTTTGTCGATGCTGGTGCATTGTACCAAGGTTATAATTGTAAACGAAAACAAACGAAATAATGAAAACTAGGTGGTAAAAAACATTGGCCAGGTTTCCCATATTCGTTCTTAGGACGTTCCTAAGAAGCTCTTAGCGTTAAGAGCTTCTTAACGAATCTGGGAAACCCGGCCATTGTTGTTAACTGAAATGAAAACTAGGCATTAAAAAAAAAATTATAACTAACTAAAACTGTATTGTCTGGTCGCAAAACTAACTAAAATAAAATACAGTTATAGAGTATATGTCCTTAGTCTTTGTCGATGTCTTTCATAGAGCAAATAAGTTTACATTTCCGACTGTGAACCCAGACATTACGACATTCCATGTCAAATTTAACACAGCATAGTCTATGCTCCTCGCCTGGCATCATGGTGGTACCGAAAGTCAGAAGAAAGCAGTAGAGTCCTATTTGGGACAACTTTGAATATGACTGTGTGTCAGATAAAAGCAAGTGCCTTGCAGTGGAAGGTGGTGAAATATGTGGACAATTTATTAAAGGGAAAAATCCCACAAATTTGAAAGTACATTTCAGAAGCTCGCACAAGGAGGCTAAACTAGCTTACCTCAATAAGGTAAAGGACAACGCCAAGCCCCCCTCCCCTGAAACAGACGCTAACCCCGGTACAGGGCTAGGCAGCATGACTGAGACAACCGTAGGACAGAACACTACAGCAGTGCTTTCACCGGGGAACCGATGGCTGCTGGTTAGTAAATAAGCAGGAACACCACAAACGGGAGGAAGCGTTGGTTAATATGTTAATACAAAAGACTAAAACTAACAGTAAATCTAATAAAAACTAAACTAAAACTAAGCATTTTCAAAAAATAGAAACTAAACTAGAAAACAAGCTTTAAAAACAAATTTAAACTAAACTGAATTTGAAACCAAATGGCAAAACGAAATCTAAATAAAAACTAATGAAAAATGCTAAACTATAATAACCTTGACAGAGACAGGATAACCTTGCAAGATATGAACCTATTTTACTTTTTAATGTTACTTTTAATGTTACTTTTGTCAAACCTGTCGATCCAAAGTCTGCAAGAGCACAACAAACACACACATACCTACACACAAAGGCAGTGCAGCTACGGCACTTCAAACAACCAAACACAAACACACACATTGACAAACCCTCTCTCACACACGCACAGACATATACATTTACACACACATACACAGCAGGCCTAGCTCTCCGCAGAAGGGCCATAAAGCCCTCAGCACAGAGTGATGTACTACATGCTCATTGATCCAATTTCATCCCACCATTGAGCCGGTAAACACACATGCTTGAGATGCATGGGCATCCGTAAATTCTCAGTGTGCTGAGTGGAGAGGATGGGGGGGGGGGGGGCTGCAGGGGGGTAGAGTGAAGAAGAGTGTGTGAAGGGGCGTGCGAGGGGGTGGGACAGTGGAGGAACAGGGGTTGGACTAGGGTGGGAGAAAGGTTTAGGTAGGTGGTGGTGGAGGGGGAGGTTGTTGATTAACTGTATAATTCATCAGTGCGGATGTGTCAGTGCGTGTGATGTTGTGTCGTGCTGGAAGAGTTTTAATTTGTCACAGCCTGAGGGCTTGCCTGCCTGTAATGACCATCCTTTTACAACTGTGTTTATGAGTCTGTAATAAACTCTAGCACACCATGGTACTGCTGTCTGAGCTTGTCTAGACCGGCCACACACGTACACACACACACATGCAAAAACATACACCCACATGCATGCACACTATGGGGTGTAATCAGTGTCAGCGTCGCTGCACACAGTGCGTTTACCGCGTACCTGATACGGGTGAATTATGGTTACTCTGGCGAGTTTTACAAAGCGCAGAATCAGTGATGGTCCTAGCACATTTGGTGCCCTAGGCAAGGTTTACCTACACCCCAAACCGAGGCGAGCGCCCTGGCACAACATAACATATAAGTACACAGAACATAGATTACATCTATGATAACCTAAAATATAGTAAACCTCCTAATATACAAATAATATAAAATATTCAATACAGAATACCATTTAAAAGGATGTACTTGGGAAATTGCCGCCCCCCTCTTCATGCCACCCTAGGCGGCTGGCTATGTCGCCTGTAGGAAGGGCCGGCATATTACATTTGATTAGTCGTGCGCACAGGCAGGTGACATGTGTGCTTCGAAATACATTGTCAGCGCACAAACAGCTGTGCACACCTGCCCGCCTAGAGGTTTCATCAAGGGATCGCTGTTTCCAAATTCATTCTGTGCCACCACGATGAAAATCCTCATCTCTAGAAGCGCAGAGCCATTTTCCCTACTCGTTGTCCGAAAATGTACTTGCTTGCTTTGGGTCAATATGTCATGCATGTTCATGTTGTTAGTCGGTGATTATTGC